>NW_028145976.1:0-35076 GCF_977016875.1 Pavona decussata
TGAACTCAACTGAGAAATCAAAGAAAGAATCACCAACCACTTGACCGTAAGCCTTTGGCAGTATGTCTGCTGCCACTGTCACAGCCAGAATCTTCTTTGCCAACTGCACATTCGAAGTACATGTCGTAACTGTTCTCAATGCTGGTTCCTCGGTTCGAGCAATGTGCCTACAAATTTCCTTGAATTCTTTTCGACTACCTTCCTGCCGTATCATTGCTTGGTACCCCAACTCTCCAATGGGGTTTGCATTCTCATCTACAAAGCCAATCATGCACATCAGGGCATCAGGGCATACATGCGATTTCTCTGCAGACCTTTGGTTCCCAAATCAGTTGTGTTTTGAGATTTTTTTCACATCCAACGTTTGGGCGTCTACAAGTTGCTGCATCCACAAATACTTGCCTGCCATGTGCTTTATCTTGCCAGATCCAGTCTTTTGAGTCAAAAACCGGGCTCCATTGTTATCCAACCGTAGACTCAAACCGGTAGTGCTAGACGTCAAAAAATTCACAGCAATACTTGATGAACAATGCATCTGAAACACTTGAACATGCTGAATACCATTCGGATTCTGTGGAACTACCTTCTGAGACCTACTAGTGAAGTAGATGGCATTGCCATTGACAAAGTGAATGGCACAGCTGGTTGGTTTTCCACTCGCGAATACGTCGAAGGGGTTATTGCCTGTGGAAGATTTCTTCAATAACAATGACACACTTGGCGTTGAGGCTTAGCCACCTAGCCGTGCAAGAGCTTTCCAAGCCAGAACTGTTGGTTGCTTTAAGTAAGAGGCCAATGATTTCGCACAAAAGCTCACATCCCAACGGTCATGAGAGATGTACAGTGCTAGGCCTACCAAGGAGCGAAATGCTGACGCCTTTGCATCGTCCAACGAGTCTGACTCATCCTTCTGAAACAAGGCTGGGTGGCATGGAGTCTTTGCCAATCTCACACTACGACCATCATTGTATTTCTGAAACTTTGCAACCACAGCTTTGATGTGACGTGTCGAAGGAGTTACCAGGATTTTGCATCCTTTATGAAAGTGTATTTGCGTCTCAGGAAATCCACACTATCACCCACACTCTCTTGGCAACCTTGAAGCTCACCTTGTACTTGCCTGCGAGACTAGGAAGAAACTCATTGTCAAGCCATTGGGGATCACAACACATCCAGACATCGCCAACATGGATGAGCGTTGCTGACTGCTTGCCTTTGAGGAGTGCCGGCCATTTCATACATGTCTCTGAATGCTTTTCTTTCAAATCAGTAGTGAAAAGTTGAACCAACGTTTTGTACCATCCCTTTGACCAGGTAAACATCGAGCAATGACATAGCATTCGCCATTGTCAATGAATTTTGTCCAGCGAATCTTCTCTTGAGGTACCATCAAATATGCATCACTGACATCAAAAGAACATAGGACCCAATGCTTTGGAAACTGGCCACTTACAAGCATTGCTGGTAGAAGGCGAACAAGGGAACTGGAGCTAGCTGGGCTATATACACCTTCCCGTTCTTCAGGAAACTGGAATTCACGAGCTACTGCCCTACTGCCTTGTCATCAAATTTGGGTCACTATGCGGGATCAAACTTTGCACTCAATGATTTGCTGAATCCCTTTTCCAATTCCTGCCTCTGATCCTCAGTGAGATTCTCATCCCTCAGCCGCACTCCCATATCAAGAAGCCCAGATATTTCCACTTGGTCTGCGAGTCTGTCTAATTCCTCAAGCACAGACGTGTCTAAGGCTGGTTCAGGATCGGTTTTCCAACACGAACCTCCAAGACCAATGGAGGTTACTTGACTTTCCTAGTCGAGCGCTCAAGAAGAAGCCAACCCCCGCTGAACTGGCCACATTTGCTGCTGCCAAAACGGAACTAATGAGAGTGGCTGCAGATGCTGAGGCAGAATCACCAGCAATTTTTGTCCTTGACACCCTGTGGCTCACCCTCTTGAAGGAGGATAATTAAGGGAGGTTGTCGGTCCCTGTTCGGTAAACCGAGAATACTGCAGATACATAACCCACACTTGCCGACTCAACCGATTTAGTCTTTGTCGTCCTCGTCTCACACGTTTCACGCTTTTGCTTTCCGGCGGTGCATTCCTGACCCTGGATTGGCCAGGTTTGCACATGCTCCTCGATTATTTTATCTATTGGGGCCCACCATGGTACTGATCCTGTCATGCGGGTGCTGCGTCATTGTGAGTATGGCCAGAGCACGTGGGACCCTGCCTTTTTACACTGACAATCCTCCCTTCCCTTCCATGATGGCGTTGTTTGCAACTTTCTTCTCGGCCTCTCTTCGTTCTGTTACCTCTAATTCGTTTGACCGTTGTTTTGCTATTTATTTCGCTGAACTGCCCTGCTCGCTCCTTTAGTTTTTTTTCTGAAGTGCGGCCGATATAGCTCAGAGGCTCGGTCCTTAAAGCTGGATAAGCAGTCAAAAGCGGAAAGACAAGGACGTAAAAACGAGTCCTCACTGTACAAAAATGAGCCTACAGTGGCAAATAAACAACAACAACAAACACAAGAACAGCGACAAGCGAGACGAAGTGCAAATACCCCAGCCAGATTTGCGTATCGCCTCACGAAAAACAAGAAAACAACAGCGACATGGGGCCAGAGCCCAACGCAGAAACAACACCAATTGCCACAAAAGCATTGAGGGGGAATTCAACCCCACAATGCCAAAATCAAGAACATGCAATTGAAACAAATTAAGAGTACAAAGCCAACGAATTGATGAAGATGAGGCAATAGTACAGCAATTGTGAGACAGATCCAGGCTAAACTATACAGAAAAGATAGCCGGTCGCTCAGTATCCTCTCAGTAGCTCTTTGTCATGTCATCCAATGAACACGGGCACGAGCTTCCAAGTGTTGTTCTGCCAATTGCCAGATGAACTCGGCATGCGGTATCGGCGGTATCTAATGATCAGGATCCAAAGGAAAATGGCCCTCTCTCAGGGGGCCATGACCATCAGGGGCCGCACAAGTTCGTAAAGGTATTGGCCAACGAAGAGAGACAGCTTCGTGTCTCAAGAATCCAAAGAGAAACCGTCGATCCTGTAGAAAAGAGTTGGCTCAGAGGCTCCAAAGTGACGATCCTATCTGTGTGGTTTGTCAACGTCGTCAAACCGAATGATGTTCGCCAAGGCGAAACTAGCTGTCCAAGGGCACCTCAGGAGGGGGGGCAACCCCAAAGGGTGGTCAAGGCCACAGTGCTTACAGCAAGACGATCTTGCAAGGACCAGACACGCCACTTCAGGGCCGACATCAGATTACGGACCGCCACAGAGTTGCTCGATACAAAACAGCACCACTTCGTCGATCACTACAACAAACGAGGTAGCTACCTTCTTCCAACAAGACCTGGATACCTTTCTACATCTCTTGACGCACAACACGAGCCAATCCTGATGCTATCGAAGCAATTGGACATACAATCCTCCAGTATAGGTAACATGTCCGACAAGATCTGCCTTTCCGACTCAAACGATTGCATGTATGGAATGTATCTGGGAGGGCGGGCCCACCCCCTTCGTCGAAGGGGGGCTTGAAGGGGGGGCTTAAGGGGGGGGCTTAAGGGGGGGCTTAAGGGGTCATGTAGGGTGCCCCCCCTTCCCTCCCCCCTCCCCCTTGAAGGGGGGAAGCCCTTAAGGAGGGGCTTAAGGGGGGGCTTAAGGGGGGGCTTAAGGGGCTTAAGGGGGGGCTTAAAGGGGGGCTTCAAGGGTGGCCTTAAGGGGGGGCTTAAGGGGGGGCTTAAGGAGGGGCTTAAGGGGAGGCTTCAAGGGGGGCTTAAGGGGGGGCTAAGGGGGGCTTAAGGGGGGGCTTCAAGGGGGGGCTTCAAGGGGGGCTTCAAGGGGGGCTTCAAGGGAGGCTTCAACGGGTGCTTCAAGGGGTGGCTTAAGGGGGCGCTTAAGGGGGGGGCTTAAGGGGGGGCTTAAGGGGAGGCTTCAAGGGCGGGCTTCAAGGGCGGGCTTCAAGGGCAGGCTTAAGGGGGGCTTCAAGGGGGGTTTCAAGGTACTACTACTACTACTACTACTACTACTACTACTACTACTACGACTACTACTACTACTACTACTACTACTACTACTACTACTACGACGACTACTACTACTACTACTACTACTACTACGACTACTACTACGACTACTACTACTACTACTCCTCCTACTACTACTACTTCTACTACTACTTGCTGCTGCTACTACTACTACTACGACTACTACTACTACTACTACTACTACTACTACTACTACTACTAGTACTACTACTACTACTACTACTACTACTACTACTACTACTACTACTACTACTACTTCTACTACTACTACTACTACTACTACTACTTACTACTACTACTACTACTTTTCTTGGTCCGCATTGCGGGGGGAGGCGCTGCGCCCTTGTTTTTGTTTCGACCTAATACCTACATAGGTACATGCATGAGTATTGAGCACATTTATATGCGCCTTCAAGGCTCAAGAAAGAGGTATATAGAGTAACCCTGTAGACAAGCACAGACCGGCAACAGGCTGAGTAAAACAAGTGCTGTCATTGGGGAAGACGCCTTAGCTGATCTTGAAGTAGACGCTAGGGCCCCTCTTCAAGTGGTAGCGGAGCAGTGATCCCTCATTGAGGGTGAGCTCCAGGTAGAGCCCAAGAAATGGCAAGCCATGGCTATGATGATGATGACTTCGACATTGTCGATGCAAATGAATGGAACCAATATGACTCTTATGCAATGAGAAGAGCACCCCAGCAAACACAGATTCATATGACGCAACAGATGACCACAAAGGTTGCTCCAGCCTATGATGGGCGAACCAGCTTCTTTGCTTTTGAGGATGCAATTGATGACTGGTGTGACATTACGGAGTTAGAACCAGAGAAACGTGGTCCAGCATTGCGCAACAGACTGGAAGGAGATGCTCAACAATACAAGAGGCTATTGGATAGAGAATTACTCAGGGATCCCTATGAAGGAGTGGCTTATTTTAAAAGATTTCTACGACCTCATTTCATCAAAGGTGCCCAGAACGTGTTCTTATACCGTTTCATGCAGTTCATGAAGTTCAACAGAGGAACCATGGATCTTCAGAAGTGGATGACTAGATTTCAAATCACTGGAAATAGACTTATTGAGTCTTGGATGGATTTACTTCCAGAAGTAACAGTGACTAGTCCTGAAGCAATCCTGTTTGTTCAACAACGACGTCAAGAACATGAACGAGATCAACAAGAGAGAGCTGAAGTAGCAGCAGCCTCAGGAACACCCCATGTAGCTGTCCCTTGGACAGATGAACTGGCACTAGCGGCATTCAGACAATTTCAGGAAGATCCTAGACAAGTACAGCGACAAGCATTCCCACTGGGTGAAAATTTGCTAGCATTGATTTTTGTAAGTCTAGCTGACCTGAGTCAAGATCAGAGAAACACACTCACAAGTATCATGACACATCGTGGACGAACCCTCGATCGATACAGCATTCAAGAACTACGTGACCTGTTCTTGGAAATGTTTGCACTACCAAAACAGCAGTTGACAATCCATTGATGCAACCCTCTGGCATGGCACAGAGAAGATCTTTCCTCGTACTGGATGAAGGTGAATTAGAAGGAACCGACGGCTATTGGGCCGAAGATGAAGAAGACGGCGCAGAAGGATTCCTGGATGCTTTAGAAGATGTTTTCTGGGTTTATGATGACGCCAACTTCACATGGTATCAAAGAAGGTTCCAAGGCAAATACATCAGACGAGGTAAAGGTAAAGGAAAGAGAAAAGGAAAAGGAAAAGGCAGAGGAGGACGAAGGTTCTTCAGATCAAGAAAAGGAAAAGGCCGAGGAAAAAGAAGAAAAGGCCGTGCTCACATGGTGAGTGAAGAAGATTATGAAGATGAATGGCAAGATGATGAATGGAATGAAAACTATGACGGCTATTGGGCCGATGATCAAACCTGGAATGAAGGCTATTGGGCCTATGATGATTCATACTACATGGATGAGTATGGATATTTCCAGAGGAAAGGAAAAGGAAAAGGAAAAGGAAAGAAAGGCAAGAAAGGCAAGGATGATGATGGAAAAGGAGGAAAGCCAGGAGATGGAAAAGGCAAGTCGAACTATGTTCAACCTCAGACCACATCAGCTCCTGCCATACAAGCTCATTATTCTTCTGCAGCTTCAAGTTCTGGTCATGGTTTCTTTTCATTTGGAACAACTGAACCAGCACGTCTTGATGTTGCAGAGACAGAGCCAGCTCGTGTTGATGTTTTGACATCCACGTATTCAGCACAAGATGAACAACGACGCACTCGTCGTGGAGGACAGAACCAACGTGATGCAAGAGCACATCAAAACAGGAGAGAAATGAAGAGATTCCCTGTTCTAGTTGGAGAAGTTGGTGCACTACGACAAGGTGTACGACAACGTCCAGCTATAGTGCCCAGGCAAGTTGGTCTTCAAGAAGGTGAGGCTTCATGGAAGCCATTGGCAGAAGGCACATCATTGTTTTCATATGGATGCTCTACAGAGATAGAGGAACCATCACAGCAGAGTGCTTTTTCATTTCATACTGTACAAACTGATCTGGCATGTGAGAATGGACTAGCTTTTCACACAGAGAATTCTGCACCACCAACTGTGTGTATTCTGGATCTTGGATGCACAAGAGCTATGGGCTCTCGACGAGCAGTTGAAGCATTTTGCAGATATGTTGACTCACATCCCAACAGTGGACTCTGGTATGAAATTCAGCCAACAAGTTCAAGATTTTTCTTTGCAAATTCACAACAATCAAAATGTACTGAGAAGCTCGTGATATTCATGTATGATCATGGATGGAACACTCAGTTTACAGAATTCGACATTGTCGAAGAAGGTGATGTCCCATTGTTGATGTCACTTCCACAGATGAGAAACCTTGGATTTCAATTTGAACTTACTCCAGAGAAGGCTTATTTGTCCTGTGCACGTATTGGCATGAGAAAAATGGTTTTGAGGACAGCCATTAGTACTCATCTCATTCTCGACTTACAAGATGTAGCATGGTACATGAGCCAAGTTCATTTCAAGACTCCACAAGTCAAAAGTTTCTATTCACAATATGATCACTTTGAGTACAGTCAGATTGCTGTCAAACAAGATGATCATGAAGGAGAAGCTTTGGTGACTGGTGACTACTGGCAGGTTGATCCACTACGTCGTGAACTCATCAGGCACCACAAGGACAAGAGAATGAACTTACATGAGATGACTCGATCAGAGAAAACTCCAATTCCAAAAGATCAACTTCTTGATGAGAGAGAAACCCACATGGAATTCCAGAAGAGCAAGAAGAAGGTTCTTCACAAGGACAATTGGCGCACTGAGAAGAAGAGGTTTTCTGAACAGAGTGAAGAGTTCTGGAAGGGCAAGACCATCTACAAGATCCAGGAGGACTACGTGATCCCAGACCAGATGACATTGTCAGAAGTGACATTGATCGTGCAAAGCCCTTTCGTGGAAACATTGATGATCTTTTTCACCCTGAGTCAGCCTCTTCAGTGCCATCAGGTGTACAGAAGAAGAAGCCAAGCTCCTTAAAGAAGGAGGAAGGCAAACCGATTTCAAATGGACCAGGCTCGAAAAAGATTGAGGTAGGTCCACCTGCAGCCAAAAGACACGTAGGTAAGCAGAAACCTCAGGTTGTCGATGACTCTCAATCAGGTTCATCAAGAAAGAAGGTTGTTGTCTCCTATCCCAAGCTTGATGAAGAAGATGAGCTGGACATAAGAGCTAGGGAGTTAGGTTTGGACAAGATTGATTCAGATGAACCTCAAGTCATTGAACCAAAACATTCTGCACCTGCGCGCAATCGTGGTAAGCAAGATTCAGAAAGTCAAGTTGAGAAACTAGGTAGTGATGCTCTTGAGCCTAGGCGAGTTTCGATTCCACTGCCTGGTAGTGAAGTGCAAGCCATGACACCAGCATACAGAAAGATGCTCAGGAAACTGGAGGATAGTGTGGAACTTTACAAGCTTCACATTAAACACTATCACATGTCTCCTACTCAATTCAGACGAAGGACTTCCATGTTAGGACTTCCTGACTCTGTTTATCAGAAGTATGAGGAGATGTACAACAAGTGTCGTGTGTGTAGTACTTCAAACAGCCAGACACCTTTTTCAACGCGTTGCTGAGCACAAGAACCCGGCAATTGGCAAACATTTTCTTGAAGCTCACGGGAGCAAACACTATTGAATCAGGGCCATTTTAACATCTTGAGAAAGTGTCAGAGCAAATTTGATTGCTTGGTATTTGAAATGCTGTACATCAAGAAACTTAAGCCTTGCTTGAACACTCAAACGGACTCTATACGTGCGAAACTTTTTGTTTAACCGGTAGCATTCTTCAATGCTACTATTTTAATTAATATCTATTGTCCATTTTTGTATTTATAGCCGCAATCTTGCATTTTTAATTTCACTTGATAATGATGTAATGTACATCGAAACGTCGTGTTTTTTAACCTTTTTATAATGTTTTTACGAAATGTTTTATCGCAATTTTTTATAGTCAAACGATGATATTTGTTGTAAAATTGACCATAAGCATCATGCAATATTCCATGAGACCTGATATATGGTTGCCAACCAAATAATCGATGGAGAATAGCTGTTAACCATCCATCTCCAGATCCAATTAATCCGATTCCATCATGAATTAACTCTTTGTAAACTTCATCAGGTAAACCTGTGTTGTAATATTTTTCATGCAAATATGTGAATATTACGATACTTTTTATCTTGCATTCCTGTCTGGGCAATATTGGAAGACTCAATTTACGGTGAAAATCTATCATCGATGTTCGAATGTGTTCTTGCAATTCTGACAATTCTTTCATTATACAATTTGATTACAATATTTTTATTTAGTTATTTTATAAAATAAAGTAACGGAGTCCACGACCTAGTGGTCATTATTGTCAGGTAATTGTATCCTAATATATTCAACAAAATACTTCATTGTCCAATCAGATGGATGATTGTTGAAGTAGCAATAATAGTTTTCAAATGACACATCAAAGAAGAATTCCAATTGATCAAATGATGATGACACCAAATCGGATTTGGAATGATGATATCTGTCATTTCTCCTGATATATGTGTTTGTCACAATAATCTCTTGCAATGTATTGATTCCTTTAATGTCATCTTTACTCAATAATTTTATCCATGTGTAATTTGTTTTTGGTATTGTACCACTTTTTCTTCCTATTCTCATTGCAACTTGATTGTTGAGAAACGTTACAGCTTCCTGAGCTTGTTGAGCTTTAAACTGAGCCAGAGCTTGTTGTATTTTTGTTTCAACATATGGTTTGATGATGTCCTCATTGTTGTTAATTAATTGTTGGAGTGAAATTGCATGATTTGAATTAACTCCATCTTTTATCACCAAATGTCTGTTTTCTGTATCCAAATGACCATCATCATTCAGATGTATTGGTTCTCTATATTTGAATTCATCTGGTAAATTTTCATAAGTGACTGCAAATTCAATTTTATTTCCATTTTCATCAAGAATATGGTTTCCATTTTCATCTTCAATGTATGGCATTATATTAATAGTGTTGATAAATAAATTTCAAAAGTTCCTGTGACTTCTTGGTTTATAGTTGGAGAAGTAAACCCTGGACGTCTTTTAAAAACCCCCATTTGAATTATCATGGGTTTGATTGTTGTATTTGTAGTTACAAAATTTCTCCCAATTTTCATATTAAATTGTATTAAATGGGAAAATAAAGTTTTACTGTTAGCAATGGCGACAAAAGAAACTTGGTATTGATTTTTTGTATTAATTACAATATTTTTTATTTTAACTGGGCCTAATGTTCCAAATTTGTAACCATGTACATTTTCAAAAACTCCATTTTTTATGTTGCCGTTAACAACACTTGAAGTTTCAATATTTGACAACCAACTTTTATTGTCAGCATGATATCTTTAAAAAAAAATCAGAGTATAATACTTTCAATTCAAAAGTTCCATTAACAGCAGTTCCTGCTCCAATATTATCCAATATTGACATAGAATCAATACTGACAAATTTTCTTGATTTGGGCAAATCAAATGTATTGCTTCCACTCATTATGTTCCCGATTCTGTGGTATGTGTCAGTGTTGGTTGTTTGACCTTGTTTTTTCCCATTTATCAAAATTTGTGCATTTGCAACTTGTTGATTGCTTTGGAAAACAATGGAGTATAGATTGAAAAAGTTATTTCCATCAGCAGCGATTTGAAAATTATTTGTTGGATTTGTTCTTTGGAAAACACCACTGGCAATAGTTCCAGTGTATTTCATTTTGAATAAGTTGGTAAAATAACCCAAATTCATTGCTTCAGAATCATATATCGGATTTATTAAACCAGAAATAATCTTATCATTCATATCCAAATTGACTTGCATCTCCATATCTCCATTTTTATATTCAAACATTACATTGTCCAAGCCGTCATAAACTCCTGGATGAACGCTATCTGACCAATCTTTCACCCCATAAACAACCAGATGACATTGTACTGGAGTCGCTGTAGCTGTTCCATGCATCGTCAAATAGATGTAATTTGGAGTTTGTTTGCTGTTGTTATTGAATTGAACCAATAGCTTGCTATAAGCAGTGAAATCACGCTGTACAGCTTTGTGAATGTATGCTTCAGAAGCATCACATGATAATTGAATATTAGTCATTTCTGGTGGGTAGATTTCAAACACAATTGTGTATGTTCCAATAGCAAGAGTATAAATATCGAAACCTATCCTTGATCTGTAATCATTACTCCCACTGTCTTTAATCAATTTGATATCATAAGCTTTTTTATTCTGATGTGGGGATTGATTGAAAGCAGCTATTCCATTCACTGTGATATTATATTCTGAACTGCTTTCATCGGTATCTGTAAGATATTTGAATTCATTTGTTTTATGGCTGCTGACAAGATGACTTTGCTCCAATTTGTGATCAAAATATTTTTTGGTAGTAGCATCATTATCATCAGTTGGTTGAGCCATATCTTTGATTTGTTTATTATTCATATCAAGGTTTCCAGTCATTGCAACACTTCCATCTTTTTTCAAATATACACTCAAATCACTTCCAACAGATGGTATTTTAGCTATTTCTGTATCAACATATGCTTTAGTGGAAGCATCATTGGGATTGGAAGGATTTCCAAGAACGATTATTTTATGACCTCTCATATCTAATTCACCACCAAGAGCATTGGGTGTTAACCTGTTGAGAAAGTTATGATCAACGTAGTGTTTATTAACAGCATCGTTATCATCAGTTGGTTGAGCCATATCTTTGATTTTATGATTGTCCATATCGAGGTCACTATTGGAAACTTTTTGTAAATATTTAGTATCACAGAAACCTAAATTAACGACATCATATGTATTTTGTATATTGGCTCCAAGATTAGTAATTTGATTACCCATATCCAGATTTCCAGTCATTTTAACAGTGCCATCTTTTTTCAAATATGTAGATAAATCAGGTGATGGTATTTTTTTAATCTCATCATCGACATATTTTTTATTCGCCGCTTGATCGTTATTATCAGGTTTTAAAACACTAATATCAAAAAATGTTTTCCGTCCAGTAATATGTTGTTCTGTTGATGTAACCATTATTTCGCTTTTAGCTCGTCCACCATGGCCATCAAAGTTTTTCAACTCTGGTATATTAAGATGAATGTTTTCATAAGACTGATGCTCAGTCAATAATCGAACATCATTGGAGCTGCCAGCACCGTCTGGCGTGTCTTGTAGATAGATACTATTGGTATGAACACTACCAGTATTGCTGTAAATTACTGCTTTATCAGCTTGTACATTACCAGGAGCATTATCCAACAATTGTATTTGGCTCTTTGTGACAACATCATTGGGATCAGCTCCTTGTTTAACATTAACAAGTTTTTTGTTTTGTATATCATAATTGCCATTTTGGGTTAATTTAAACCCTATTCCTTGAGGCCCAGCGGCTCCTTGAAGAGGAACCGTTGTGAAAGAAGACGATGAACTATGTTCGTTGAATATTCCCATTTATATCATTTGGTTATATTGTTCCATAAAAATTTCTGTTAATTCTCTTCAGGGGCTTATCAACATATAGAAATGAAAATGGCTCGTTTGTTGCTTTAATGTATTTATCCTTGTCGACACCCAACTCACGGGATATCAGACCTCTTTCATTGCTGCTAGGAAAGTCATAGACACAGAAATGAGAGCAATTGAGTCGAATATCTTTTGGTGTTTTGTAGAACGATTGGCTCAGATAAATAACAGAGCAGTTCTTGTGTCTGCCACGAATGAAATAATCAATCAATGGTTTCTGGTTTTTTTCACAAATAAAGTCATCAAATATTACTATCTTCTGGGCATCATCATCCTTCAATTCCTCTACTGGAATTATATCATCATTGCTACAAACAAGGACATTATACCCGACACTATTTGATATATCAGTCAATGTTTGTAGCATATCCTTGTATTTTTGTTGCTCCAAATTTTTGGCATACAGATGTATTCTATCATAATACAAAAGTGGTTTCATCAGCATATGGTACTAAAAATTTGTCTTTCCAGATCCTGAATTACCACATATTAACATCCGAAACGTGTCACTTGGCATGTAACCATACAATCTTTTGAAATTAGTGTTTTTATCATGTCTGTCATAATTTGGGATTTCCATGTATATCAATACATTATATAAGTTGAGAAAAGTTAATATAACTTAATAATATAATGGATTTACAGAGATTAAAACAATTATCTGAAGCCAAGATTAAGGCTGGAACAATAACCAAACAAGTTAGAGATACATTGAAGGAGTACAAGCATGATAAACAAGATTTACAACAAGGTTTATCAGAAACTTTCAAACCAATTATTAAAGCTCAAGAGGAAACAAAACAAACAATTGATAAAAAACAAGACAAACTGATTGAACAATTGGAGAAAAACCAAAAAGCGTTGACTTCAGGTTTGGAAGACATTGCTATGTTAACTTATCAACCAGAAACAAAACCACAACCACAATTACCAGAATCAAAGCTACCAATAGATTATCAACCAGCAATGTCAAATTTGGATGCTGGTTTTGATGATGATGAGTTCCAAAAATTGATGCAATACGATCTTGCACCTCCGAGTTCTGTTCTCCAAGCTTCTATGCAAGGAGATATTGACATCAAGGATTACGATGCTAATATTGGCAAAATGTTGAAAAAACTTGGAATAAAGAAGGGCCCTTTATCCAAGGGCCAAGGAAAGACCAAGAATAAAGACAAAATTGATAAAATAGATGAAGATATAAAATTATTGCAAAAATACAGAGGGCGCATTAAAATAATCCCAGAAGGAATGAAAACCATCAAAAAAGGTTCTGGTTATATACTCAACCAAAGAGAAATGCATACAAAATATCATCTTCTGGGAAATATGGTGGACTCATGATCGATATTCCAAAATTAATGGGACAACTCAGACTTGTGGCAACAAAAGATAAACGCAAAGTTATGGACAAAAAGGTTGATTTCGATACAATCGATTTATTGACCAAGAGATTTAATTCAAAGAAGAAATACAGTGATATTGCCAAAATGGTATTTGATGAATTGAACCAACTCAGTGACATTCCAATCCATAAATCCAGCAAAAAATTCAAGAAATTGGGCTCTGGTGTTGTTTATTTCAATGATGCTAATGGTTTGATTGACAGAATGGAATTGCTCGGTGGATCCATTTTGGCTGGCAATAATGGAGTCAAAGAGCAATTTTCACAAATAGCCCATAAATTGAATCAACTTGGCTTGATAAACAACAAACAACTCATTGATTTATTGCAACAATATATAATCAAATAATATATGCAAGAAAGGGCGATACATATTTCATCTGTTAACCGACAAAAAATAGGTCAAAGTCGGCCTGAAGACTTTATTATCAAATTTGATCCACCATTGAAGCTTGACACAACAATGAGACATGAGCTAGCTGTTGATCGAGTTTCAATGACATACTCGTGGCATAATGTCAATGCAGGATACAACAATAATACAATAAAATACAGCCCAGATAATGGTACAAAATGGAAGACAATCACATTTGTTGATGGAATGTATTCATATGATGATCTTGATGATTATATCACTCAATCAATAATTCAAAATGGAGATAAACCATCTTCCAGCAAGGGCATCAATCTATATTTTGTGCTTTCATCATATAGAGTTGTCATTGAGCTAGACAACCAATGGAAGCTTGATATTAGAAACTCTAATTTTGGAGCGCTTATTGGATTTGAACTAAAGTTAATTAACCAAACTGAACATGGGACAAAATTGCCAAATATTACCAATGATATTGACGCTTTGAACATTAATTGTGATATAATAACTGATAGCCTCAGTGATGGACGATTCACAAATACACTGATAATGATACCTACTGACAATTTAACAAGGAGTTATCCCTTTACTTTTGAGCCAAAAAGAGCATTATTCAGCCCAGTTTCCAAATCAATTATTTCAGAAATGGGGATAACAGTAACTGACGCTTTGGGTCGGCCAATTGACTTGAATGGCATTGACTGGTTCATGAGCTTGATTCTCAGGTCTAGTTTAATATAATATATCAATATATGGTACGACAAAGTGAATTTAAACCACGTTTTGACCCAGAATTGGGTCGTTATGTAAGCAAACATATCCATGGTGAAGGAATTATGGATGTTTTCAGATCAGTTGGATCAAAACTTTTCGGAAAAACAGCAAAAGAATTAGCTAAAAAAGGAGCCAAAACTGCAGCTGAAAAAGCAGTCACAAAAACTGGTGAGTTTGCTGGTAATAAAGCAGGAGATAAAATAATTCAATTGTTGAGCAAAAAACAACCTGCCAAAACAAAATCAGTGACAATGAGCCAACCAAAAATGGAGCAGCCACTGACGGATTTTCAAATAGCTGAGAGAGTCAATAGGATGATATCCGGTGGAAAACTCAAAAGAAGGAGAAAATGAAAATAATGTAACATATGTTTATAAATGAAATCATTCAGAAATCCAAAATATATTGAGAGATACGAAGATCTCTTCTTCCAATTGGAGACACCATTGAATACTGGTAATCCAGGGAATAATAGGTCACAAAAGAAAGATGGTTATCGTTTTGTTGTTGACAACACAGGAGAAGTGACCCCATTTGATTGGTATAATGCAAGAATATCAGTTGGTTTCAAAGTCCAAACAATGACAAATGCAAATCTTGCAGATGAAGACCATAATGGTATTGTTAATGGTTCCCACAGTCTTATACATGATTTCGATGTAAGATTGAATGGTAAAATAGTATATGATTGTAATGATGCAAATCATTGTGTTAATATTAAGAATTTATTGGAATATAGTCCAGGATATGCTCAATCGACAGCAACAAATGAGTTTTTCTATCTGGATACAAGCCGGCACGCTGAAGAACGATCGGCTGAAGACAACTACAATAAAGGATTTGCCACCAGAAAAGCACTTTTGGGTCTATCAGTGGTTGTCAATACAGAAATACCATTGAATCGATACTCATTCTTTGAAGCATTGATGGATGAGTTATTACCATCAACAAGATTGGAATTAAATTTGCAGATTGAATCTGATACTATTCTAATATGGCAAGCTGGGGCTGATTGTCGTGTAATTATTACCAGAATGGAGCTTATTGTGCCACGAATCACTTTCAATTCAGAGGGGCAATCACTGTATATGAGTCAGTTTTTGAAGCCACATAAATGGGTTTATTTGCGAGAAAATATTGAGAGAAGTAATTCTTCAACACAAAGAAGTGGCCATTTTCAGATAACAAGTGGGATTTCAAAGCCAAGGCATGTATTTGTTTTCATTATCAATGATGCAAACCTTAATGCACAAACAGCAAATCCGTTTTTGTACAATACATTTAGTGTATCAACAGATCCCAGAACATTGCTGAATTGTCATTTATCTGTGGCTAATGGCAATGAATATCCTGATGTACATTACACTCCGACAGCTGATTTGACTCGAGTTTACAGAGATATTTTAAAATATGTGCATGCAAATAATGAATAAAGTCAAGGAACTTTATTGAATGTCAACAATTTCAAAACACTATTTCCATTCTTGTATTTCGATTTGACAAAACAAAAGATGGATATCAAAGATGGTACAACAAAGCTGACATTTCATTATGAATTATCTGGTACAACTGCAGCTGCATATTCAGTTTATGCATTGACATTATATGAACAAGAAGCTGAGCTCATCCTGAAAGATGGAAAACTATTGTTTCGATAAATGGAATAAATTAATGATTGTGATTGTTTTTGAATAGGATGATTGTCCAAAATTTTTATGTAACGTTAGTTATATAAAAGATATGACAACTTATCATTCACATGGAGTAAACCTATCAATTGGGCAAAAAGATAAACTAGCAAAAGCATTAAAAAACAATTCAGCAATAACAATAAGATTATCAAATTCTGAATTAACTGGACCGGATCAGCTGATGTTAACCAATACACAAATAAATAGGTTGAAAAAGGCAATGCAAAACAAAACTGGAGCAGATATTAAAATAAGCAAAACAAAGATACGAAAAGCTGTACAACAAGGAGGCAGTCTTTTGTCATCATTATTCAAAATTGGCACAAAATTACTACCAATGGCAGCAAAAGCAGTTGGACCATTAGCTACTGGAGCACTTTCTGGGCTTGCAAATGTGGGAGTCAATAAAATATTTGGTAGAGGACAAGCTGGTGGTTTCCTCATTCCTCAAAACAAAATTGATCAATTAATAAAATACAAAGATTGGCTCACTGAAGCACAAAAGAAGCAAATTGTCAATGCAATACATACTGGTGGACAGATTGTAATTAAACCAACTAAGACACAATCAGGAGGTTTTTCGGGGACATTATTGGCTTCAATTGGCATTCAAATGGTTTTGAATGCATTAATGGGTAAAGGGTTACAGGTGGATAGAAGTAGATCCAGAAGATCGGTCCCAGTTTTTGTTCCAAACACAACCAAAAAAGATGGTGGTTTGGTCCTACCAGTTAATTATAGGCCGCCTCCATTTTTCGGTACATGGGATCAATATGGCAAAGGGAAAAAAAAAAACAAAAAAGGAAAAGGTCTGTTATTAGGCAAAAACAGTCCATTCAAGGGGATTCCATTAATCGGAGACATTCTGTGAAATTCATAAATAAACCACTCAGTAACTTTGAACTCATTGATTGGGTCAAAAAACTCAAAATAAAACACTTCAGAGGCATTTACAGCAGAGATAATCTACCACAAAAGATGAAAAAAGATGAAGTTGGTATCATTAACCTGGATTCACAGATTGGACCAGGTACACATTGGGTTGCGTATCGAAACGGAGACAAATATGTAGAATATTTTGATAGTTTTGGGTTAATTATGCCAAAAGAAATTATGCAATTCATGTCAACAAGTGGCAAACGATTAATGTATTCAGGTGATGAAATCCAGGAAAGAGATTCAGTATTATGTGGCTATTGGTGTTTGTATTATTCATTTGAGAGACAAAAGGGTACAAATATATTGAAAACAATCCACAATGCACATTTTGACATGAACAATCAAAGTGTCAATCATAATTTTATAATCCAATATTTTAAAAAATTATCTAATTAATTTGTATAATGGTTGATATAAGATACTGTGAAGAATGTGATGAATACACAGAATTTTCAGGAAAATTATGTTTATGGTGTACATTGGTAACAGATTCTGAGTCAGAGGATTATGAGACGGATTATGAGTCTGACTCTGATGATAATTAATCTAATATAGTGATATAAAATGGTCAAATCATATTGTGTTAAACAAAAGAAAGAAACTGAATGTATTGAGCCTGCAGGTTACAAGCAAGCCAAAAATGGTCGGCTCATGTTCTTCTGTACATGTGCTGAATGTGGTATAACTAAAACCAAATTTGTTAAAAAACAGGGAAACTAAATAGCCCGTTCGAAGGGGTGGGCATAATGGATACTTTAGCATCAACTGGTGCCGATATGTTAATTCAACATGAATTACCATGGATGGGAAAGAAAGCAGTTGAAATGGGTCGATATTATGGGTCTGAAGCACTTAGAAACCCTAAATTGCAGAAAAAAGCTATTGATTATGCTATCTCTAAAGCAACACCTTTTGTTCAAAAGACTGGATCAGAGATGTTTGATAAATTATCAACCAAAGTAAGGCCAAAAAGAAGGTACAAAACTGACCGAAAAGAACTTGATGGTGGTAATTTGAATACAATTTTGGAACAACTCGGTACACCAGGTAAGGTTGCGTCGAAGTCAATGGATGTTGTTGGAACATTAATTCCATCAACAAAGGAAGTCTTTGATAGATACAAATCTGGAGACATTGCCAAAAGTGCATTTAGCACAGATACTGGCATATTGTCGAGTCAATTTTGGTCTGGCAAGGCTGGGAAAAAGACATTAGAAAAATACAAAGATTATCCTTGTGAACGCATGGTCAAGATTGGAAGCAAATATCACAACACACCGAAATGCTCAAGTTATGATGCAATTGGTTGGCATCCACCAAATTGGGGTGAGTATGAAAAAGGAATGAAAGGACGACCCAAAAGCGGTGGTTCAGTTGATATACACAAAATGATTGGTAAGCTCCCAAAACCCAAAGCTGGGTGGGTATTACCTGGTCATAAATACACTGGTCCATACAATGATTTGGAAAAACAAGTAAAATATAACCCCAAAACTGGGCAAATATTGGAAATATATGATAAACCAACAGGCAAAACAGATGCAATAGCCATGCAACATGATGTTGATTATTCAGTCTGCAAAGATGACAAAAAATGTAAATTAAAAGCTGATAAAAAGATGGATAAATCATTGGATGCTGTTCCATATTCCGAACGACAATGGGGACATTGGTTGGCAAGAAATGCAATAAATACAAAACAGAAACTGGGTCTTGGGGTTCCAAAAAACGTCAAAAGCCGTCGGGTAAAGAGGAAAACTGGCAAGAAAAATTAGCTAATGAGCTGCATAAACCCATAAGGCGTAACTTTACTCGGCGGCGTGTTATTGTAAATAATATTGATGAAATATGGGCTGCTGACCTTGTTGAAATGCAACAATTCAGTAAATGGAATAAAGGTAATAGGTATCTTCTCATGACTATAGATGTTTTCAGTAAATACGGTTGGATTGTCCCATTAAAAGATAAAAAAGGTGAGACCATAACTAAAGCATTTCAAAGCATATTCAAAGAGGGTCGAAAACCAAAGTATCTGTGGACTGATAAAGGCTCAGAGTTCTACAACAAACATTTCAAAGACTTGCTCAATAAACATAACATTACACTGTATTCGACTGAAAATGAAGAAAAGTCATCAGTTGTTGAGCGCTGGAATCGAGCGATTAAAAATAAAATGTGGAAACGATTCACTGCCAAAGGCAATACAATGTATCTGGATATTTTGCCTAAAATATTGAATCAGTATAATAACACTAAACACAGTTCAATAAAAATGACACCGACAGAAGCATCTAAGAAAAAGAATAAAGGAACTGTTTACTTCAATCTTTATGGCAATTTGAAGCAATTGTCATCCCAAGCAAAATTCCAAGTTGGTGAAAAGGTTAGAATATCAAAGTATAAAAGAAAGCTGTTTGATCGAGGTTATACAGAAAACTGGACAGAAGAGGTCTTCATTATCGATAAAATTCAATACACTACACCAATCACTTATAAACTGAAAGATCTAAACGATGAACATATTAAAGGGAGCTTTTATGAACCAGAATTATTGAAAGCCAAACAGGAGATATTCAGAATCGATAAAGTTATCAGGAGAGATTACAAGAAGAAACAAGCTTTGGTAAAGTGGAAAGGATACAATGATGCCTTTCATTCTTGGATCCCAATCAAGGATTTAGTCGATGTGCAAAAATAAATAAGCTCATTACACGGCCTCACGAATATTCGATAGCAAGTCGATCCAATAAAAAAATCTATTGTTGTGTGCAAGATAAATGATATTCTTACCTCAAAAAGTGTCTACAAACATCAGAACGATGAAAGTGGAAAAATAAATGTCCAAAAAATCCCAAAACAGGAACCATAAACATCAAAACACAACCTCTTCACAAAATGGCGACAAAATGGCCGACACGTGTATTAACAAACTAGTGTCCAGTCCGCTTTGGGTTGTGTCATCGTGAACATGCATGAAAGCGCATGCGTGTTAATCCAAATCAAGCAATATTACGCAATATACAAAAAAATAGCACCACAAGTGTAAAAATTTCAGAACTGAGTGTAATATATAGGTAATCGGGCCATTATTATATTAGTTCACAAACTCTGGTGAAGCTTTAGGGTGGTGTCAGTTGGCCCCTGACTGAAACCTGTTTAACGGCTTGTGCAGATGGTGAATTACTGAGTAGTGTGGGATGTCTTCCAGTAGACGGGACCTCCAGGGTGAGCCCGCTCAGGCCCTACTGGTTTACAGCGGGGTGCTCAGAGTTCGTCCCAGGACTCAACCTCAGTCCCAGAGGCAAAAGATTATTTGTGTCAAAAGCTAAAGACTTGGATCGGATTGATTTTAATTTGTTTGGTTGAGAAATTGAAATCAGTCATGGCGTCCAAGTGCTTTCAACGAACGATAACTGAGCATGAAAGTGTTCTTTTGACAGGAGGAAGGAGCCGGAAGAAATTATTCCGTAAGTTCCTTCTTTGGAACCATCGTTTGCTATTTTTATCGATCTATGTGCTTGTGATTTCCAAGCGGTAGGAAGGTTCACAGCGCAGGTGAACAATTAATTGATGTCTAACACTTGATTTATCGTTGTTAGTTTGCTCCTGAGTTAAACTTGTATTCTCTTTTAATTACACTTGTATAATGGGAACTGTTCTCGTCGCTTTTGTTTGTTTTGTACGCTACAAAAAATTAAATAATTTGTTGGTTTGCTTGCACCTTCGATGAGTGTTTTACTGACTGTTTTACGAAGTTCCTTGATAGTTTTAGGAACATTTTGCCCTCTGTGTCATAAAAGCGGAATTTATATGGACTCAAAATGATATTTGCTGTTTTTGTTATTGTTTATAGTTTTTAAGATGATCGAGGCAAAATGGTTTGTGAACAGCCAACGCGCTCTACCGGCACTGTCACTGTCTAGTAAATTTTGCTTATCAAGAAGGCCGTACGCTATAAACCGCAGAGAAAAAATTAAAATGGATACACTAACCCAAAAAACACACTTCAAATATATCTTTGAGTAATAAATGAAAAAAGCACTGTGATAATTCATAGCAATAAGTACAGAAATAAACTAAACAACGATCTTTGAAAAATTCGCAAAAAACAAGCGAATGAATGCTTTGCGTAAACTTTGTTTTGATGAAAATGAGATCACACTTTAATTTTACATTCGCTTTTAACGTTCTTTGAAAAGACTTTCAGCGAAAATTATTCACACATCTTAATCTTTGCGGTTATATCCTACTGTTTTAAGTATTATTGTTCGTTCTCTGTCAAGATTTTCAGAAATAAATGCTAAAATCAGAAATATATGCGAGAAAAACTTGTCAGTAGTTTATGCCAACGATGCAATGTTGGGAGACGTTTGTTTGATTGACTATTCTAGCTCAGAATTGAATTTTTTTTAAATGAAGCAAAATGGGATGAGATTAGAAAATAAAACTCCAAGGGAAATAACGAACATGGACCGAAAAATGAGCTCAAAAGGCTGCTCTGAGGTTAAACAAGTTGCAGTGTCAACACTACAAGAAAAAAATATCTTGCAAAAACAGCAAAGTTTTGTCAACAAAATCACATGAATATACTCGCCTCTTTGGAGAATAACCAGTCCTTTTATTGGATTGGTGATTTTTTCGTTCTTTTACAACGTTAAGTTTCACTTCAAGAGAAAAAATCCATAGCATCTTAATTTCATTTCATCGCGCCGGATTAGAGCAAAATAATAACCTCTTCAAGATTCGGCCGCTGTTTATGAAGTGCCGCCTCTAAAAGCTGCTGAAAGAGTCGATTTGTTTCTCCCGCCGCGATCCACCTTGCTCTTTCTCCCGCTGTTTGACAGCAAAATTGGACGAGATCAGAAAATAAAACTCCAAGGGAAATAATCAACATGGACCAAAAAAATTAGTTCAAATTACTGTTCTGAAGTCAGCAGTGTTAGCTTAAGCTTAAGTTAAACGGCGTGTCAAAACTGCAAGAAAACAATATCTTGCAAAACAGCAAACTAGCAAAGTTTGGTCAACAAGATTCCATGAATGTACTCGCCTCTTCTGAGAATAACCAGTCCCTTTATTAAATTGCTGATTTTCCGTTCGTTTTACAACGTTAAGTGAGCGAAACGTTTCACTTCAAGAGGAAAAAATCCAACCTTTCGTCGCGCGGGGTCGGAGTAAAATGATTTCACTTCCAGATTCTGATGATGTGCCAGTCGATTTGTTTCTCCCGCCGCTAGTTTCCTTGCTCTTTCTCCTGCTGTTGGTCACAAATTGAATTTGTATCTTGTCGTCTTCAAAATTATTTTTTTTGTTTTGTTTTTTTCACAAACGCAGTTGGCGATGCAACTTCCCGCCAAACAAACGCGGCCGGCAGCGCAGTTGGCCATGCATTTTCTCGCCGAAAAACAACCCGGGTTACAGCACAAATGCTCATCTATGTAAGCCAATGTGAAATGAGACACTCAAACCCTGTGCTGCAACACGGGGTTTTTTCGGCACCCTTTCCTGTTCTTTCTCTCTTTGTTCATCACTCATGTTTCGCCTGTTTGCTACCGTTCTCAATCGCTCTCTTTGACGTCGAACTTCGCTTCTTTGTCGCCTGTTTTCTCGATCTCTTCCTATCTCCCTTTCTTTGCTTTACATGTTTGTAGACTTATTCATAAATTGAGTTTGTGTTTTTTCGTACACGTCGTCGTCAAAATTATATTTTTTTTCTTTAAACGCAGTTGGCGATGCAATTTGCTGCCAAAGAAACGCATGCGGCAGCGCAGTTGGCCACGCAATTTCCGGCCGAAAAATTAACCCGGGTAGCAGTACAGGTTTTAAGTGTCTCATTTCAAGTTGGCTTACATGGAAGAGCGTAAGTACGGACGGACGGGCGGGCGGTCGGTCGTTCGGACAGAAGTGACGTCATAACCAAAGCAAAATTTCTCGCACTGACGGGTTTACCAAAATCTCTTACCTATGGGGCTCCGCCACGCGCGCCTACAGCGCGCGCGCAAGCTCCGCTATGATAGGACATTTTCACTATGGCGTCATTTTACCACAACTAGAAGAATCCTTCTGGTTCTTTTTCTTCTGGCACGCACGCGGAGAGCCATAATTAAAAAAAAAACTGGGAAACCCATGAATGAGAAAAATTTTGCTTTGGTTTTCACGTCACTTCCGTCCGCCTGACCATCCGTACCCAATCCCCGATGCTAATGCACCCGTGTTTGTTTGGCGGCAAGTTGCATGGCGAGATGTGTTTACAATAGAAATGCTAAAGAACACAAAATACAAAGTATATTCATATGTATTTGTTAGATATGTTGACAAACGTGGAAAGAAGAGAAAAAACAAGAAATCAAACAAAAAAAAAAACAAGAAAAGCGGAGAGAAAGAGAGCGACGGATAGCAAGTTAGAGCAGGCTAGCAAAAAAAGTAAGTTTAAAGAAGCCTCACATTTGCCTATATCACGAGCTCGTGATCAGTTATGGTAACTTTTAGACCTCTTAAATAGCTTAACATATACACCTTATTCGTTTTCGATACCACAAATATTCGAAAGAAGTTAACATTTGAAAAATTTGTTTCGTGGCCATAATTTTTCATTCGCACCGCAAGACTCTCATGTGTTTACACAAGTTTCAAAGCTCTGAAATATTCTACCAGACACCAAAGAGTAATTTTATGTATTCTCCTTTTCTTAACGTATATTTAGCGACTAGAATTGTTACGGTTTTTACACGGTTTTTAATTTTCTCTTGGAGCTAACTTGCTTTCTCAAAAATACCATGTCCGACGGCCGTTTAAACAGATCATTTGTAGACGAAAATGTTTTCTTCCAGGCAAAAATCTATAAAATTAATTTTCTTTATGTTACGTGTTTCAAGCTTTAAGCAGATACTTTAATCGCTTATTAAATTCTCGATACCATCGATATTTGTGTAGAAATTAATTTTTGAACATTTTGTTTTGTGGCCGTGTTTTTCTTTACTATTATTATTATTATTATTATTATTATTATTATTATTATTGTTATTATTATTATTTTATTTGCACCGCACGGCCCTCATGTTTTTTTAAACACACAAGAGTTTTAAAACTAAAAATAATTCCACTAAACACCAAAGACTATTTTCCCGTATTCTCCATTTATTAACGTTCATCTAGAGACTAGAATTATTGCTATTTGAGGAGAATTGACACAATTTTGTATTTCCAAACATTTTTCCCCAGGCCACTAACTGGCTCTTACAAAAAGATATTATCATGAAGTGTAATTCGATGGCCATGTACAAATCATTTGTAAGGAAAATGCTTTCTTCCAGGCAACAATCGATAGCTTTTCTTTATGTTACGTGTTTCAAGCTTTACCTAGATACTTCTCAAACTCATTAATAATTCATGCAGTCAAAAGCCAATAAATGACCTCCATTTCGGTCAGGTGGATGAATCTTGATACCCCAATGAAACACCAGGTGAAACACCACCAGGTTTTCATCTGAGATGAAACATGTTTTTCATCTGAGATCAAACATTTGCATTTTAATGAGATCTTATTGTTTCATTTGAGAAGACATGTCAAAAACTCGGGCTTCGTGCTTTATCACGGGTTCCAAATACCTCGAAACAGATGAAAGCACTCAGCCTGCGGCCTCGTGCTTTCATCTGTTTCTCAGTATTTGGAACCCGTGATAAAGCACTCGCCCTCGTTTTTGACATATTACTTCAAACGTTTCGATATTCGCAGAGAAATTATATTTTGAGCATTTCGTTTTGAAGCCGTGTACAGAATGCATTTGCGCCGCTCTGCTTACATGGCTTTGACTGTATAAACACGCAGAAGTTTTAAACGCTCTAATACACAACCAAGCATTAAAGTCTTAAAATGTTCGTAAGGGCCAGAATTATTTTAGTAGGAGCAATAATGACTGAGTTATGATTTTTCAAATAGTTTCATCCGAGCGCCAAATATGTCTGGGAACCCTGTTAAGCAACGACGACGGCAGCAACAATGCTGCAAAACAATCGCTCCGCACGAGCATTTAAATTTCGGTAAATTTTTTTGCCGTCCTCCGCAAGACTACAAGGTGAAATGACCTAATTTGAGGTTTTGAGGAGAACATGGGCAAACGACGGTGAATTTTTCTCTGTTAACTTGAACGCAACTCCTACTAATTTAGGCAACTTGCTAGCCGTTTACTTAAGTCTAATGCGTTTGCAAGCAACAATCAATAATTTTTCCTTATTAATGTGTTTCAAGCTTTACAAATATACTTCAAACGTTTCGACAGGACAAATATTCGTGGAAAAACTAATTTTGGATATTTTGTGTCGGAATAGTTTCGTTCGCACCGCACGGCTCTCATTCAGATCTGTGCCAAGCAACCAAGTGTGATTTTCCCGTGTTCTCCTTTTGTTGACGTTTGTTTAGATTTTAGTAACAGCAATTTTGACTGAGTTGTAAATTCTACACATGTAATAAAAAGAGAATAAAAATTCTATTCAGGAGTAAACTGACAATGATAAAACTTAATGTCAAGCATCAATTAATTGTTCACCTGCGCTGTGAAGCTTCCTACCGCTTGAAAATCCGCTGAAATAGATCGATAAAAATAGCAAACTTAAGGTGATTTCGTCCACCGAATTTGACCTGCTCCTTCCTCCTATCAAAAGGGCACTGTTATGCTCGGTTATCATTCGTTGAAAGAAGAAGTCGCGAGGTGAAAGCTCTTAGTCGCCATGACTGATTTCAGTTTCTCATCTAAACAAATGTCAATCCGATCCAAGTTCTTAGTTTTGACCGAAAAATTGGTTGCCTTTTCTTGTAAGAGACGCGAAAACTTAACGTTTAGGAATTTTTTTAGTCTAAATGCAGCACTTGATTTCCATGTATTTGTGGTACAAAAAAACCTGCCTTAAACAGTCGAAAAAGAACTTGGAAGAACTCGTTGTTTTTGGACACACAAAAAAAGAATTCAATGAAATGTAGAACTGACATGCTCAGCCAACGAGGAGCGAGAATTTTCGCCGCTCGACCAATCAGGAGTAAGTAATTTTGCCTTCGGGGAAAGGGAAGTTAAGCAAAATTGCCCTCTGTTAAAACAAATCAGCATTCAAAAAATTTGACGTATTCCTCGACCAATCAGATGAAAGGAATCTCTATAATCACCTCAGTAATTATACTAAACTAGATATATTTAATAATTATTCCACAAGCGCGCGTTTCAGATAAGATGAGAGCGTATAATCATCTCATATCCAAAAAGCGCGAGTGGAATAATTGTTTTATTAGAAAAAAAAAAAACAATCAAGAGACATTGCTAGACCTTGATGATTTCACCTTGCAAGAATAATCAGGAGATAATTATACGGTCGCTTTTCTACGGGCATGCTTTAGTGGCTCATGGCCGCTATATCTGTCTCGATTTGCAAGAACATATTCCAACAAATATTGGATTATCTTAACTTTCTTGAAAGATTAATTATCTTAATCGAATGACAGGATAGCTGGCATGAAGCCCATTTTTAGCCAAAGTTGAGCAATTTTACGTTATTTGGCTTCATTACGATTAGAGTGAGTATACAATTGTGAATGTCTTTGAATATCTAAGTCGCCAAATTGCACGAGAGCGCTAAAATTGTTGTTGTTCTAGGGGGAAACGCTCACTAAAATGTTCTCAACATTTGCTTAAAGAAAAGTAACAGGACACGAAGTCTCTTTGGGGTAGGGTAAATTTTGTTTTAGCTTTAATGAATGTGACATTGAATTTATGAGTTGCTCTACAGTGTCAGATCTTAGTGTCAGGTTAATTTGGTAAAACGTTTTGTTTATAAGTGTCTCAAATGTAGTTCTTAATTAATTAGTTCTCCCACTTTACAAGGAATGTTTTTAAATTCTAGTGTATTGATAGTTGCGTTCAGTGTTTAGTGCAATTCCGAATAGTTGCATGTGTTTCTCATTTCATCATTTCATTTTACCTGCCTCTTCCTTGTTTTAACCAACAAAATCCTCTCAAAGTGGCTGGACATAAACCATAAGTTGTCATTCACTACGCTTGTTTATTACCACGTGCACTGTACGATCATCCGATTTCAACGATTTCAACTTCTTATCAGAACATGTTTACATCCACTCAGCTAATCAGTGCCCAGTATTTGTGTGCTCTATATCCCACAAACTGTCTTAAATTATGCAAAGAGGCGAGGGCTTTGAAGCACAGGGAAATTGTGGGGTAAAATGACTACTCGTTAGTATACTCTATATCGATTATACTAATGAGTATATAGAGCGTGGGTACGGGTACGGCTTGCCATCACCTCTCATGACTTCCAATATGAATCTTGTAGGCCAGTAATTTACCTCTTCCATGGTGGTGGTGCCCAAATCAACTGGAACGGACCTATACTCATCTCTATGGGTTTCATTTTGTGTGTTTCGGTATTCATCTCAGACTCGATAGACGTTTACCGACCACGCAATACTTTGTCGAGTTGGAATTTTGTCTCTTTCTCTTTGCTCAATTTCGTTCTCTGTTGTAGGTTTTTGGAAATTAAACATGCACTTTTAACAAATTCTTCCCCCCGAGCACTTGGATATGTCTACGCTCTCAAAAGCAAGTAACTCTTGAGTGGCAAGGACGGCCTCACGTTCCTCGAGCTCTGTCGCTGGCTCATAGCCAGAGCAAATGGGCCATCAAAACAACAAAGAATAAACAAAGCTCCTCCGGCTCTTTGGCCAGTGGTTGGTCGCCAGGGGAGACCCTAGGGTACTGAAATTTTATTATCGCAGGATTTCTGCGGTAAAACAATGGAAGTCGTTACGAAGCTCAAACAGAGCAGCCAATCAAAAAATTTAATTTTTTTCGAATTCTCCAGAGTCCCTCCCACGCCTACCCGCTGACCAAGAAGCCTGAGGAATCTGGTTACGAGATTGTGAACGCATTAGAAAGAAGTGCCACTCGGGCTATGCCTACATGGGCTTATATCTATACTCGAGGCACTGTATTCCATAGAACACTCGCGTTCATTGTCTAACCCTTACTGATACTTAAACGGCGACAATAAGTCTGCGAACAATATAACGACAAAGCTGTCTAGTTTTCTGTTCTTATAGAGTTCCTCATTGCTATTTTGGGAAATTACATTACCTAATCCTAGAACATTCCCAGCCTTGTGATGAGACTTTGCTTGGTCGGTCACCTTAATATATCAGTAATTTAATATCAATAATAAAACAATCTGCCTATCACTCACTCTCAAATGATGTAATTTTACGAGAATTCCCTCCTGGAAAAATGTAGCGATTATAATTTTGTGGTAGGTCTTTTGTCGCCCCGGCTTCCACACTGTGGAATGCTTTACCTCTTGTCATACGGAAATCTAGATCACTGCATCGTTTTAAATCCTCACTGAAAACATATTTTTTTAAGTTAGCTTTTGATGCCAAGTATAACTCTAATTTATCATACCTAGTTAAATTTCCATACTGTAACGCGCCTTTAGTCATTATATGTTAAAAGGCGCAATACGAGTTGTTAATTATAAATATTTAGCATAAAAACTTATTTGCTAATTTAACAATTTCTGAAAGCAAAAAAACAATTAATCTTAAAATCCGTGCGAGTTAATCTTAAAGAAACTGTTAGAAAAAGTTTACTTGCCATCGAGGTGACCTAACGAGCTTATTAGCAAGTTTTTTTTTGTTTGTTTGTTTTTTTTTTCTAGGTTCGAGTGACATACTCATAAAGAAGTCTCGCGAAGATAGGAGGAGTCTTTTCTTCATGAAACATCCTAGAAAGGAAAAGTTTGGACACCTAGATCGCAAAAGTAAGTAAAAAAAACACAAATATAGCGATGACAAAAAAAAAAACTCAAGCAGAGAGTAAACAGGGCTTCAGGTTCGAACAACCTTCACAGATGGAAGATGTGCCTCTGTAGGGATTTCCTGTGTTGTTTTTTCCGTTGGTCGGCGGCATGACCTCGTTATCATCTGCTGTAATAGCGTGCAAAAACTGTGCAAATCTCTGGAAGCCGAAAACTCAGGGCTTATTTCTAAGAGTATTCCCTCCATTCAAATGAATATAATAGGGATGATATATTTTCCAGATTTGAACGAAATTTGGCTGGCAAGATGTTCGTCACACGCTAATGTACCTAAGTGATTCGGGCTCTTACGAAGATCAAAAAAGCTTTCGAAAGCTCGTTGAAAAATATTCAGTTATCAAATTTTACAATAGATTTTCTCAGTACCCAATGGGTATATCGAAAATGTCTGAACGCTTTGTTAGCCCATTATCTCCCGAGGAATATAGACTAGCTTTTTTGGATATCTGCATTAATGTGGGAGCTGGTAGTTAATGCAGTCAAAGCACAAGCTGACAGTTTTCGGGTTCAGTGCTGTGATCGCCTACAAAACCGAAAGCGTTATTTTCATATTTTACAACTTAACAGCTTTGCATTAATATATAGTCAAGGTTTTTAGTATTTCTATAAAAGCAGTCCGAGTAGATTTGCAATAACCCGTTAATGATTGTCCTTTCAATTTCACAGTTGCCCTTAAGGCTTCGTTTCTTGGCCAACTGTGCATTTTTGGTACAGTCTTTCACCTAGGACATTATCGTCCGATATGGCAGCCGCCTGAGAGGTGTATTTCCTAAACAACCGTGCGCTTAATTTAGTATCACTTGACGATTTCTTCTTTGTCCAATGGTAACGCGTATATTATAATCGGTGAATTATAATTTTTCATAACAAACAATCCCTGAATAGCAAATTGACATTTACTTTAGAGAGTATTTCGCCCGACTCTTTCTACTTACCGAGAGAAACAAAGGAGAAATCTAACTTGTATCCTCTGGTCGTGAAAAACCGGTTAGAGCGAAAGGCTAGCAAAGCATAGCGTCCGGCGAAAGTGATATTCAATCCAGACTTCACCCCACAGTATGTACCTATGGTATAGCTGTTATCATTGAAAATCCTCAAGAAGTCAGACCTGCAAACAAGAAAGACGTATTTGATTAGTTCATTTATGATAAGATAACATGAATTTAAATGACATTAGCTTACACACCTTGATAAGATAATATGCGAAACAATTTCATACATTATTATCTGTTTACTGAGTTAAAGGAGCACGGCCAATTACTATCAAATACGTCCACACGCACACACAAAAAAGGTCTGTCTGCTAGTTTTAGATTTTTATCCTTCTTTACCCAGCATTGAGAAAATTCTGAATTCCCACCGGCATCTCATTGACAATTCACTTTCCCTATCCAAAATTTTCCCCAAGGCCGGATCCATCATTCCCTCATTTAGAAGAACCAAAAACATACAAGAAATTCTGGCACGACCTCGCCGCACCAATCTCGATCACTCAGAGAGACAAGGTTGCTTTAAATGTAAAGGGAAATGCTACCTCTGTAAGAATTTTTTAGTAGAATGAGATCATTTTTCTAGCGCTAGTACAGGCAGGAGCTATCCTATCAGACAACAACTTCACTGTAAATCTAAGAACGTTACATATTTGATCACTTGTAACAAATGTAATGTCCAGTATCTCGGTTCTACAACCAACGAGTTTAAAGCTGGATTTCGGAACCACAAGTCAGCCATGAGCACAAAGAAGAACACTTGTGAAGCTGCAATACACTTTGACAAAGAAACTCATGTTCTGTCTGATTTCGGTTTCGTTATTATCAAACAAATTTGCAATTTCAGTGATCAAAATAGCCTCGACAACCGCCTGCTTACAAGAGAAGCTTTTTGGAGTGCTCAACTTTGCACCCTTCAACCTCACGGGTTGAATAAAAGATCAGACTTCAACTCTAGGAATATAATTAGATAGAATTAACACCTTGTTTTTATCACCCACGAGCGTTCTTCCTTTTGACTTGATGACCAAGGTTTTTAGTTTTTTAGATATTTCTTTAAAAAATCGTTCAAAGCCTCAATCAGGGATTTTGTTAAAAGGCTGTGAGTAGACCACACAATACTGGAATTCAGGGGCTAATAATTAGGATTTTGTTATTAACCATTCAAAGGCCTTTCTTTTCGGATCCTGTTATGACCATTTGCATTGTGAGTTCAAAAGCGCCTTGTTAAAAGGCTTTCATTTGGGATTTTGTTACGACATTATTCTTCATTTTTCTTTTGTTCGCTATTTCTTCTTCTTTTTATTATGTAATACCCTAAAGGCCTAGTGCCTATTTTTTTTACACTATTAATTTTATTGTTTTTTCAATCGTATTCAAATTTTTACCTTATATAAGACTTAATCATAGAGATTTTTTTATTCCAAGTATTTTTAATCCTATCTCACACTTCTGAAGAAGCCTGAATAGGCCTAAATACTAATAATTATTATTAGTATTTAGGGTCAAATTGTTCAGAACGGCTTGATATTCTTCTTTGTATCATTAATCACTTCAAGATAAACTGTAGTAACCAAATAAAGAGGAAATGGTGCCTCCACAAGTTATATTTTAGGTAAGAAATCATGTCAGTTTATGAGTGACACAAAGCAAAGGCTAACTAAATCCTTGCATTCATCATATCCTGAAATAACCTGTAAAGTTGAGGCTTTAAGCCCTTCTACTAACATCTGTTACATTGCTAGACAAAACAACTGTAATTTACAAAAGCAGGGCTAGCAAGAAAAGCCTATCTTTTCATCATTCCACTTACATCATTTTAATAATTATTATTAGTATTTAGGCTCAAATTGTTCAGAACGGCTTGTTATTCTTCTTTGTAGCATTAATCACTTCAAGATAAACTATCATTGTAATCGCCGAAAGACATCTGGAAATTATTTTTGACATTGAGTCCGAAAATCCGACCCCAAACCGCACTTCTCGACTAATCAATCACTAGCCTAACAACGCTACAGTTATAACGGCGAAAAATAATCGCATAGCTTTTCAAACTAACGCTTTTTGAAGAGAAAAACCTTGCCATTTCTTGTTCGTGTTTAGTCATATAACTTTCAGTCCCGGATGTTGACAAAAAGATTGGAACGGAGAACACATATGGCGGTTTTCAACAAGAAAATAAACTAAGTCTTTGGCCAGGTTAAAAATTCCCGAGAAACTCATCTTGCCCGACTGGAAATCATCCCTAAGAGCTACTTTTTAAAGCCAAAGACTGTCACCTCCTCAAGCAATGCCCAAAATATGCCACCCTTCATCCAAGCCCGAGTAACTAAAATTTACCCGTTTAGCTCAAAACAGGACTACAGGTAGCAAGCATATTAGACGAGGCAAAATATGCCAGCCTTAGTCCAAGCCCGAGTAACTAAAATTTACCCGTTTAGTTCAAAACAGGACTACAGGTAGCAAGCATATAAAATAAAGGCCAGTGACAAAAGTTACGTAATAAGCCAAACGTAACACATTTCGCGTAAGGGGCCTCTGAATGAACATAGTTAAGGCTATAACATGAACCCAAAGCAGGGGCCCTTAAACAATAGTGTAATAAATTCTCCGCAGAGGGACCATGAACAACCCAGCAAAAATGAAAATAACAGAATCCTCCAGCGGGAGGAATTTGTTTGCGTATCTACGGGAAGTAACGAGTTCATTTCGTTTGTTCAGTGTTGACAAATCAGGTCTGCAAATTATAAAATACTTCTCCCATAGACACAAATTACATCGGTTGGAAGCGGGGTTGTACGTAGTAGCATGCTTTAATATCTTCCATGATATTCTAAAATCAGTTTTAGTGTCTTTCAACTGCCAAATGTGCTTACTGAGCTCTGTGTTGAGTCTCTTGCTTGGATTGGTGAAAGAAGCTTTGTGGTTTGTAAATCTGGTTTTAAAGGAGTTTTCAGTTAGGCCTATGTATGTTTGGTCGGGCTTGTTGTCTTCAGTAATCACTGTTGCCTGATAGACAACAGATTGTTTAAGGCAATTGCCAGCCATAGGGCAGTCCCTCCTGTACAATTCTGGCGAGCCATGGGGAAAGAAAGCATCGTCAAACCTCTTCGATGTCACTATGGGCAGCTATGACGGGGCCGAATCATGTGAGCTCGTTGGCGCATTTCTCCTACACAAAATCAGAGAGAAACATGACAACAACTTTGGCTTATACAGAGATGACGGCCTTGGTGTAACCACCGCACCACCACGCCAAGCAGAGCTCATCAACAAAGACCTGTGCCCCATCTTCAGCAAACATGGCCTTAGAATTACTATTGAAGCCAACAAAAAAATCGTACACTTCCTCGACGTCACCCTTAACTTAACTAGCGGTAAATACATGCCTTACACTAAGCCCAACAACATCCCTCTTTGTGTCAACAAGAAATCTAACCATCCACCGCAGATCATCAAAAACATCTCAAAGTCCATCAACAACCGCCTCTCTGAGATTTCATTTGACGAGGAGTCCTTCAACAAAGCAGCTCCACTCTACCAGAAGGCCCTTGACGATAGCGGACAAAAGCACCGCCTTGAATTTCATCCCCCAAGGGTACCAGATCCTCCAAGCTTTAACAGAAAGAATCGCCACAGGGACATTATTTGGTACAACCCTCCATACAGCAAAAATGTCGCCACCAACGTAGGACGGGCTTTCCTCAAGATCCTAGACGAAGAATTCCCAAAGGGCCACGAGTTACATAAGATCTTTAACCGTAACACAGTCAAAATCAGCTACAGCTGCATGTCCAATGTTAAACAAACCATCGACGGCCATAACAAGTCATCCTTGTTGAAGAAGAACACCCCGCCATCTAGAACATGCAACTGCAGCAAACTGCCTGACTGCCCTATGGCTGGCAATTGCCTTAAACAATCCGTTGTCTATCAGGCAACAGTGATTACTGAAGACAACAAGCCCGACCAAACCTACATGAAAACTCCTTTAAAACCAGATTTACAAACCACAAAGCTTCTTTCACCAATCCAAGCAAGAGACTCAACACAGAGCTCAGTAAGCACATTTGGCAGTTGAAAGACACTAAAACTGATTTTAGAATATCATGGAAGATAATAAAGCATGCTACTCCGTACAACCCCGCTTCCAACCGATGTAATTTGTGTCTATGGGAGAAGTATTATATATATATATATATATATATATATATATATAATTTAGGTGTTGATCACCGGTGAAGCCAATAGAGTGCTCTACAAGAAAGGAGCGGTTAAAGAAGTAGCTGGACTACTCAATTTGAGCACATATGGATCATAATACAAATTTGTTTCGTAGATCAACGCAAGGTTGATCCACTCCTCAGTTAATCTCCATACACACTGAAGTATCGTTAAAGGCTACATCAGCAATATGAACGCGTGACATTTGACCGTTAAAACGGATGCTTACAGAATTTTAAAAGATGCACGAGCGCGCGCGTTTACTTAACTATTGTATCTAAGAATGTATTTTCTTCGGTGCCTGCAGGTAGACAAGAGTTCATTACGCTTTGTCAAAGCCAGAGCCTACACTAACATTTCAAAGCGATGCAATCTCTGCATCGCAGAGAAATTCTTTATAATATGTAGGCCCGAAATGGCAACCTTAAACAAGCGTAATGAACTCTTGTCTACCTGCAGGCACCAAAGAAAATACATTCTTAGATACAATAGTTAAGTAAACGCGCGCGCTCGTGCATCTTTTAAAATTCTGTAAGCATTCGTTTTAACGGTCAAATGTCACGCGTTCATATTGCTGATGTAGCCTTTAACGATACTTCAGTGTGTATGGAGATTAACTGAGGAGTGGATCAACCTTGCGTTGATCT
>NW_028145977.1:22500-25000 GCF_977016875.1 Pavona decussata
ATGAGAAGGACCTCGACTTCGAAAATTCTGTGGTGTGGGGAGGTCTTTTGACCTACCAAAAAAATTGGTGGTGTGAGGAGGACCTCTGACTTAGAATTAGGGTTTGAAATGGGGTTAGGGTTAGGGTTAGGGTAAGTGTTAGGGTTAGGAAAAAGGTTTAAATGATATTTGGAGAGGTTTTTCGGGTGTTTAGAGGCTATTTATGCTATGTAACGAGTATTTGCTTATATACTTGCTTATATACTTAGGTCAACAATTTATAGCAAAAATGTGTTCCAGCCAAGTTCTTTTAGACGCTCTTTCGAATGGCAACATTCCCGATTGAAAATGGCGACCTACCAAAATCCGCACTTTGCTTCCCCGTCCATATAGAGGTGAGTATTTGACTTTGCTTCCGTCAGAGTCAAGGAAACACATTGAAAATGGAATCAGCATACAAGAAAACCTAGTTTGGGATAGGTTTTGTGCCTTCCGTGGTATTATAACCATAGAACTGCTCCTGAGGGGGGTAGGGTAGGCCCACCAAAAAGTGCACTTCTGGTTAGGTCGCTAATTTCTAAAATAAATGTGTCCCAACCAAGTTTTTTTGGACGCTCTTTCGAATGGCAACATTCCTGATTGAAAATGCCGACCTACCAAAATCCGCACTTTGCTTCCCCGTCCATATAGGGGTGAGTATTTGGCTTTGCTTTCGTCAGAGTCAAGGAAACACATTGAAAATGGAATCAGCATACAAGAAAACCTAGTTTGGGATAGGTTTTGTGCCTTCCGTGGTATTATAACCATAGAACTGCTCCTGAGGGGGGTAGGGTAGGCCCACCAAAAAGTGCACTTCTGGTTAGGTCGCTAATTTCTAAAATAAATGTGTCCCAACCAAGTTTTTTTGGACGCTCTTTCGAATGGCAACATTCCTGATTGAAAATGCCGACCTACCAAAATCCGCACTTTGCTTCCCCGTCCATATAGGGGTGAGTATTTGGCTTTGCCTTTGTCAGACTCAAGTAAAAGCATTTAAAATGGAGTCAGCATACAAGAAAACCTAGATTGGGATAGTTTTTCTGCCTACCGTGGGATCATAACCATAGAACTGCCCCTGAGGGAGGTAGGGTTAGGGTTAGCGTTAGGGTTAACGTTGGGGTTAGGATTGAAGACAGAAGATTGGTGATGTCAGGAGGACCTTCTTAAAACAAACAGAAATACACTTATTAGGGGACTAGGGCCAGTGGACTCAGAAATGTCTTTCGTAGCAGTCTCCTATAAGAGTATTTTTCTCTGATTTAGGTGACTCCTCCTCACACCACCATTTTTCTTAGTCGAAAGACCTCTTCACAGCACGACTTTCCTGATGGATTTCTATGTAACTGCTCGTGCTGAGAGGTGTGTCGAAAGTTGATCATGTTCCCGTAAAATCTGAGGTCTCCACTGTCTAGCGAGGTACTTACAGTGAATATAGTGAATTTTTCAAAAATTGGAGAATTCTGACTTTTGCGATGAATTTTAATGTAATTGGTCGTGCTGAGAGGCGTGTTAAAATTTGAACATGTTCCCGTAAAATCTGAGGTGAGAATTAGTGAGGTACTTACAGTGCGTATAGTGACAAATCTTTAAAAGCGTGAAATTATGGGATGTTGTGGCTTCAATGGGTTTTTAAGATGTCACCAGTCATTTGGCATGACTTACAAACGATTTGGCTGGTTGTGGGTTCGATTTTCAAAATTTCATTTTTTTCGCGTTTTTATTTTCTGTCTACCATATCATGCAGTCTCCTTATTAGCGTTTGGGGGTTATAGTGTGGGCAGGTTGGTCGCAAAGGTTCCGAGAGGAGCTGGCTAGTAAACCCTGTCCCTTATGTTCCACGGCGGCAAGGCGGAGAAATAGAGGGCAGAATTGACTAACGGGCAAGGAAAGTTGGGCTTGTAGCTTTCCTTTCGAAGGAGGGAAAAGATGATGCCCGAAAGCATTGTCACTGTAGTGGCAGGCAGAGTGTAGATGGAAGTTGTGTACGCTAGCCTTTGGCTAATGATAGAGACAAAAGAGCAGGAGGATATTTTCCTTCGCAGAAGCACTTTTCTTGCCTTCCTTCAGCTCGCTTGGCGAGTCTGACAGGTATGCCTGAACTGTGCACGGGTCCAGTTGTGAGAAAGACGTGGCAAACAAGACGGGGTTTCCCTTGACCGAGGGACCGTGTGGTCCGTTTGGCTCATGGGTTCCCCCCGTGGAGGCAAAATCTAAGAAAGCTTGCTCTCCCTCTGCGGAGGGGGGCCGCTTAGCAAGGAACTTCTGTTCCCTGCGGTGGATAGTTACCTGGTTGATCCTGCCAGTAGTCATATGCTTGTCTCAAAGATTAAGCCATGCATGTCTAAGTATAAGCACTTGTACTGTGAAACTGCGAATGGCTCATTAAATCAGTTATCGTTTATTTGATTGTACCATTACTACTTGGATAACCGTAGTAATTCTAGAGCTAATACATGCGAAAAGTCCCGACTTCTGGAAGGGA
>NW_028145978.1:0-22369 GCF_977016875.1 Pavona decussata
ATAAAAAGAAAGGAGCGAGATTAAAACATGACGTTTCGGCGACAACATGTCACTATTATTTTGTTTATTATTGTTGTTTTAGTGACAGGATGAGGACTTTGACTTTCAGGCCGTCTTTGCGATGTGCGCGCGGTCAGTGGATGAGCGATTCAGGTGATCGATGGAAAGGTATCGCTTGTGACTTTGCTGAGGAGCGAATGGACCTGACAGGAAGACAACTTAAAGGTCTCAGTAAGTGTTGAACAATCATGTTTTATTCAGTTAATGTTGGTATTTCTCTTTCACATATCGCTAAGTAATCAAAATGTTTAGTTACGACGATGTTCAGTTCTACCGGCATTTTTTTTCGTCTGCTGTTCAGTGTACTGTTCTTGTGTTTACTAGATTCAGTGAACTTTGTTCAGTGTCAGGGGCCCCCTAAAATGCACAGTCGACTTAAATAAACTGGTTTACTCCAGTTGTTACTATGTTGTTTCTTTTCACTGTCGTGTTTGCTTCAGAGCGAGAACGAAACATTTTCGAATTAGCGATGTCATTGATTATTCTAGCTGTGAACTTGTTCGTTTCAAGAATAATCGCTTAACTTGTCTTGTTATCTTCGCACCTCTTTGCGAGAAAACTTCCTTTCAGTTAAATACCGTAAATTTACCTAGCTAATCAACACAATCAGACTTTCTGCGAATGCCTTTGTTATTTTCTAGAATTGCGTGGATATTTTGCTTAGCCCGTCGCTCGAGATACTCGCATTTGTCAAAACTAATTATATGACGAGTGGTTGTCAAAATGATGTTTTTTTCTCATTTTAAGTTGAATTGTTCAGAGAAATCAAATTTTGGGCCATTTCAGTTAAAAGAAAAGCTATTTCTCGTTAGTAAGATATCGTTCTTGCAATCAACAGCCCTTATTTTTACTTAGCGTGCTGGTTAATCATTAACTAGTATGACATGTGACTGGAAAAGACTCATTTTTGATGCCAGGGCGTGAATCCCTATAAAGTAATAGAAAAGAACTTTGCCGGAAACTTTTACCAAACAAATTAACTCTTTGGGTGAAAGACCACCTTAACCTTTTAAGCCCTAACAGTGATCAGCATCAAATTTCTCCTTGTAATATCCATGCTTATTCAACCCATAAAGTTATGAGAATTAAGGATATGATCGCCCAAGGTGAATTTTCTTGATATTTTAATAACTTCTCCACAGTACTTTTATAAGAAAAGTAACGGGACAAGATAGGAGAATTTTGTCTCTGATATTAGAGGTTAAAGGGTTAACTGAGATAAAAAAAAAAATGAACTACAACGTCGATCTGTACGGATGCCAAGGCTTGGGTAGAATGAACAATCACAAACATTGAGCGTTTTTTTTTTAAACAAAATTAATATAGTGAAAAGATTCCCTTGTCGTTAAGTGACTTTATAGACTAATCACAAGTGTGTTTTTTCCCCCTAGCTTTTCATATTTTTGATCATTGCCTGATCATTTTGTTGAAATAAACAACGAGGTATTTATCTATTCGTTATATGAGTTTTAGCAGTACGCATGCTCCTGAAATGCAAACCTCAACACGTACCACGTGGAAGACACCTGTCCATGTTATATATGGATGTACGTTATGTCTTGAAGTTGGATGTGAGCGCTAGTGGCGAAAGGGGCTGTCTTAATATTCGGCTTAGGGGTCGACAGTTCACCTCCCTCACTGTCTTGTCGTGAGCGACAAGTTATCGTACTGAGTGCAAAAGTCATCCCCCCTACATAAGGGACCTTCGGTGCATGGGGTACCTTGTGTCAGGTGGTTGCCATTATTTCAAAATAAAAAGAAAGGAGCGAGATTAAAACATGACGTTTCGGCGACAACATGTCACTATTATTTTGTTTATTATTGTTGTTTTAGTGACAGGATGAGGACTTTGACTTTCAGGCCGTCTTTGCGATGTGCGCGCGGTCAGTGGATGAGCGATTCAGGTGATCGATGGAAAGGTATCGCTTGTGACTTTGCTGAGGAGCGAATGGACCTGACAGGAAGACAACTTAAAGGTCTCAGTAAGTGTTGAACAATCATGTTTTATTCAGTTAATGTTGGTATTTCTCTTTCACATATCGCTAAGTAATCAAAATGTTTAGTTACGACGATGTTCAGTTCTACCGGCATTTTTTTTCGTCTGCTGTTCAGTGTACTGTTCTTGTGTTTACTAGATTCAGTGAACTTTGTTCAGTGTCAGGGGCCCCCTAAAATGCACAGTCGACTTAAATAAACTGGTTTACTCCAGTTGTTACTATGTTGTTTCTTTTCACTGTCGTGTTTGCTTCAGAGCGAGAACGAAACATTTTCGAATTAGCGATGTCATTGATTATTCTAGCTGTGAACTTGTTCGTTTCAAGAATAATCGCTTAACTTGTCTTGTTATCTTCGCACCTCTTTGCGAGAAAACTTCCTTTCAGTTAAATACCGTAAATTTACCTAGCTAATCAACACAATCAGACTTTCTGCGAATGCCTTTGTTATTTTCTAGAATTGCGTGGATATTTTGCTTAGCCCGTCGCTCGAGATACTCGCATTTGTCAAAACTAATTATATGACGAGTGGTTGTCAAAATGATGTTTTTTTCTCATTTTAAGTTGAATTGTTCAGAGAAATCAAATTTTGGGCCATTTCAGTTAAAAGAAAAGCTATTTCTCGTTAGTAAGATATCGTTCTTGCAATCAACAGCCCTTATTTTTACTTAGCGTGCTGGTTAATCATTAACTAGTATGACATGTGACTGGAAAAGACTCATTTTTGATGCCAGGGCGTGAATCCCTATAAAGTAATAGAAAAGAACTTTGCCGGAAACTTTTACCAAACAAATTAACTCTTTGGGTGAAAGACCACCTTAACCTTTTAAGCCCTAACAGTGATCAGCATCAAATTTCTCCTTGTAATATCCATGCTTATTCAACCCATAAAGTTATGAGAATTAAGGATATGATCGCCCAAGGTGAATTTTCTTGATATTTTAATAACTTCTCCACAGTACTTTTATAAGAAAAGTAACGGGACAAGATAGGAGAATTTTGTCTCTGATATTAGAGGTTAAAGGGTTAACTGAGATAAAAAAAAAAATGAACTACAACGTCGATCTGTACGGATGCCAAGGCTTGGGTAGAATGAACAATCACAAACATTGAGCGTTTTTTTTTTAAACAAAATTAATATAGTGAAAAGATTCCCTTGTCGTTAAGTGACTTTATAGACTAATCACAAGTGTGTTTTTTCCCCCTAGCTTTTCATATTTTTGATCATTGCCTGATCATTTTGTTGAAATAAACAACGAGGTATTTATCTATTCGTTATATGAGTTTTAGCAGTACGCATGCTCCTGAAATGCAAACCTCAACACGTACCACGTGGAAGACACCTGTCCATGTTATATATGGATGTACGTTATGTCTTGAAGTTGGATGTGAGCGCTAGTGGCGAAAGGGGCTGTCTTAATATTCGGCTTAGGGGTCGACAGTTCACCTCCCTCACTGTCTTGTCGTGAGCGACAAGTTATCGTACTGAGTGCAAAAGTCATCCCCCCTACATAAGGGACCTTCGGTGCATGGGGTACCTTGTGTCAGGTGGTTGCCATTATTTCAAAATAAAAAGAAAGGAGCGAGATTAAAACATGACGTTTCGGCGACAACATGTCACTATTATTTTGTTTATTATTGTTGTTTTAGTGACAGGATGAGGACTTTGACTTTCAGGCCGTCTTTGCGATGTGCGCGCGGTCAGTGGATGAGCGATTCAGGTGATCGATGGAAAGGTATCGCTTGTGACTTTGCTGAGGAGCGAATGGACCTGACAGGAAGACAACTTAAAGGTCTCAGTAAGTGTTGAACAATCATGTTTTATTCAGTTAATGTTGGTATTTCTCTTTCACATATCGCTAAGTAATCAAAATGTTTAGTTACGACGATGTTCAGTTCTACCGGCATTTTTTTTCGTCTGCTGTTCAGTGTACTGTTCTTGTGTTTACTAGATTCAGTGAACTTTGTTCAGTGTCAGGGGCCCCCTAAAATGCACAGTCGACTTAAATAAACTGGTTTACTCCAGTTGTTACTATGTTGTTTCTTTTCACTGTCGTGTTTGCTTCAGAGCGAGAACGAAACATTTTCGAATTAGCGATGTCATTGATTATTCTAGCTGTGAACTTGTTCGTTTCAAGAATAATCGCTTAACTTGTCTTGTTATCTTCGCACCTCTTTGCGAGAAAACTTCCTTTCAGTTAAATACCGTAAATTTACCTAGCTAATCAACACAATCAGACTTTCTGCGAATGCCTTTGTTATTTTCTAGAATTGCGTGGATATTTTGCTTAGCCCGTCGCTCGAGATACTCGCATTTGTCAAAACTAATTATATGACGAGTGGTTGTCAAAATGATGTTTTTTTCTCATTTTAAGTTGAATTGTTCAGAGAAATCAAATTTTGGGCCATTTCAGTTAAAAGAAAAGCTATTTCTCGTTAGTAAGATATCGTTCTTGCAATCAACAGCCCTTATTTTTACTTAGCGTGCTGGTTAATCATTAACTAGTATGACATGTGACTGGAAAAGACTCATTTTTGATGCCAGGGCGTGAATCCCTATAAAGTAATAGAAAAGAACTTTGCCGGAAACTTTTACCAAACAAATTAACTCTTTGGGTGAAAGACCACCTTAACCTTTTAAGCCCTAACAGTGATCAGCATCAAATTTCTCCTTGTAATATCCATGCTTATTCAACCCATAAAGTTATGAGAATTAAGGATATGATCGCCCAAGGTGAATTTTCTTGATATTTTAATAACTTCTCCACAGTACTTTTATAAGAAAAGTAACGGGACAAGATAGGAGAATTTTGTCTCTGATATTAGAGGTTAAAGGGTTAACTGAGATAAAAAAAAAAATGAACTACAACGTCGATCTGTACGGATGCCAAGGCTTGGGTAGAATGAACAATCACAAACATTGAGCGTTTTTTTTTTAAACAAAATTAATATAGTGAAAAGATTCCCTTGTCGTTAAGTGACTTTATAGACTAATCACAAGTGTGTTTTTTCCCCCTAGCTTTTCATATTTTTGATCATTGCCTGATCATTTTGTTGAAATAAACAACGAGGTATTTATCTATTCGTTATATGAGTTTTAGCAGTACGCATGCTCCTGAAATGCAAACCTCAACACGTACCACGTGGAAGACACCTGTCCATGTTATATATGGATGTACGTTATGTCTTGAAGTTGGATGTGAGCGCTAGTGGCGAAAGGGGCTGTCTTAATATTCGGCTTAGGGGTCGACAGTTCACCTCCCTCACTGTCTTGTCGTGAGCGACAAGTTATCGTACTGAGTGCAAAAGTCATCCCCCCTACATAAGGGACCTTCGGTGCATGGGGTACCTTGTGTCAGGTGGTTGCCATTATTTCAAAATAAAAAGAAAGGAGCGAGATTAAAACATGACGTTTCGGCGACAACATGTCACTATTATTTTGTTTATTATTGTTGTTTTAGTGACAGGATGAGGACTTTGACTTTCAGGCCGTCTTTGCGATGTGCGCGCGGTCAGTGGATGAGCGATTCAGGTGATCGATGGAAAGGTATCGCTTGTGACTTTGCTGAGGAGCGAATGGACCTGACAGGAAGACAACTTAAAGGTCTCAGTAAGTGTTGAACAATCATGTTTTATTCAGTTAATGTTGGTATTTCTCTTTCACATATCGCTAAGTAATCAAAATGTTTAGTTACGACGATGTTCAGTTCTACCGGCATTTTTTTTCGTCTGCTGTTCAGTGTACTGTTCTTGTGTTTACTAGATTCAGTGAACTTTGTTCAGTGTCAGGGGCCCCCTAAAATGCACAGTCGACTTAAATAAACTGGTTTACTCCAGTTGTTACTATGTTGTTTCTTTTCACTGTCGTGTTTGCTTCAGAGCGAGAACGAAACATTTTCGAATTAGCGATGTCATTGATTATTCTAGCTGTGAACTTGTTCGTTTCAAGAATAATCGCTTAACTTGTCTTGTTATCTTCGCACCTCTTTGCGAGAAAACTTCCTTTCAGTTAAATACCGTAAATTTACCTAGCTAATCAACACAATCAGACTTTCTGCGAATGCCTTTGTTATTTTCTAGAATTGCGTGGATATTTTGCTTAGCCCGTCGCTCGAGATACTCGCATTTGTCAAAACTAATTATATGACGAGTGGTTGTCAAAATGATGTTTTTTTCTCATTTTAAGTTGAATTGTTCAGAGAAATCAAATTTTGGGCCATTTCAGTTAAAAGAAAAGCTATTTCTCGTTAGTAAGATATCGTTCTTGCAATCAACAGCCCTTATTTTTACTTAGCGTGCTGGTTAATCATTAACTAGTATGACATGTGACTGGAAAAGACTCATTTTTGATGCCAGGGCGTGAATCCCTATAAAGTAATAGAAAAGAACTTTGCCGGAAACTTTTACCAAACAAATTAACTCTTTGGGTGAAAGACCACCTTAACCTTTTAAGCCCTAACAGTGATCAGCATCAAATTTCTCCTTGTAATATCCATGCTTATTCAACCCATAAAGTTATGAGAATTAAGGATATGATCGCCCAAGGTGAATTTTCTTGATATTTTAATAACTTCTCCACAGTACTTTTATAAGAAAAGTAACGGGACAAGATAGGAGAATTTTGTCTCTGATATTAGAGGTTAAAGGGTTAACTGAGATAAAAAAAAAAATGAACTACAACGTCGATCTGTACGGATGCCAAGGCTTGGGTAGAATGAACAATCACAAACATTGAGCGTTTTTTTTTTAAACAAAATTAATATAGTGAAAAGATTCCCTTGTCGTTAAGTGACTTTATAGACTAATCACAAGTGTGTTTTTTCCCCCTAGCTTTTCATATTTTTGATCATTGCCTGATCATTTTGTTGAAATAAACAACGAGGTATTTATCTATTCGTTATATGAGTTTTAGCAGTACGCATGCTCCTGAAATGCAAACCTCAACACGTACCACGTGGAAGACACCTGTCCATGTTATATATGGATGTACGTTATGTCTTGAAGTTGGATGTGAGCGCTAGTGGCGAAAGGGGCTGTCTTAATATTCGGCTTAGGGGTCGACAGTTCACCTCCCTCACTGTCTTGTCGTGAGCGACAAGTTATCGTACTGAGTGCAAAAGTCATCCCCCCTACATAAGGGACCTTCGGTGCATGGGGTACCTTGTGTCAGGTGGTTGCCATTATTTCAAAATAAAAAGAAAGGAGCGAGATTAAAACATGACGTTTCGGCGACAACATGTCACTATTATTTTGTTTATTATTGTTGTTTTAGTGACAGGATGAGGACTTTGACTTTCAGGCCGTCTTTGCGATGTGCGCGCGGTCAGTGGATGAGCGATTCAGGTGATCGATGGAAAGGTATCGCTTGTGACTTTGCTGAGGAGCGAATGGACCTGACAGGAAGACAACTTAAAGGTCTCAGTAAGTGTTGAACAATCATGTTTTATTCAGTTAATGTTGGTATTTCTCTTTCACATATCGCTAAGTAATCAAAATGTTTAGTTACGACGATGTTCAGTTCTACCGGCATTTTTTTTCGTCTGCTGTTCAGTGTACTGTTCTTGTGTTTACTAGATTCAGTGAACTTTGTTCAGTGTCAGGGGCCCCCTAAAATGCACAGTCGACTTAAATAAACTGGTTTACTCCAGTTGTTACTATGTTGTTTCTTTTCACTGTCGTGTTTGCTTCAGAGCGAGAACGAAACATTTTCGAATTAGCGATGTCATTGATTATTCTAGCTGTGAACTTGTTCGTTTCAAGAATAATCGCTTAACTTGTCTTGTTATCTTCGCACCTCTTTGCGAGAAAACTTCCTTTCAGTTAAATACCGTAAATTTACCTAGCTAATCAACACAATCAGACTTTCTGCGAATGCCTTTGTTATTTTCTAGAATTGCGTGGATATTTTGCTTAGCCCGTCGCTCGAGATACTCGCATTTGTCAAAACTAATTATATGACGAGTGGTTGTCAAAATGATGTTTTTTTCTCATTTTAAGTTGAATTGTTCAGAGAAATCAAATTTTGGGCCATTTCAGTTAAAAGAAAAGCTATTTCTCGTTAGTAAGATATCGTTCTTGCAATCAACAGCCCTTATTTTTACTTAGCGTGCTGGTTAATCATTAACTAGTATGACATGTGACTGGAAAAGACTCATTTTTGATGCCAGGGCGTGAATCCCTATAAAGTAATAGAAAAGAACTTTGCCGGAAACTTTTACCAAACAAATTAACTCTTTGGGTGAAAGACCACCTTAACCTTTTAAGCCCTAACAGTGATCAGCATCAAATTTCTCCTTGTAATATCCATGCTTATTCAACCCATAAAGTTATGAGAATTAAGGATATGATCGCCCAAGGTGAATTTTCTTGATATTTTAATAACTTCTCCACAGTACTTTTATAAGAAAAGTAACGGGACAAGATAGGAGAATTTTGTCTCTGATATTAGAGGTTAAAGGGTTAACTGAGATAAAAAAAAAAATGAACTACAACGTCGATCTGTACGGATGCCAAGGCTTGGGTAGAATGAACAATCACAAACATTGAGCGTTTTTTTTTTAAACAAAATTAATATAGTGAAAAGATTCCCTTGTCGTTAAGTGACTTTATAGACTAATCACAAGTGTGTTTTTTCCCCCTAGCTTTTCATATTTTTGATCATTGCCTGATCATTTTGTTGAAATAAACAACGAGGTATTTATCTATTCGTTATATGAGTTTTAGCAGTACGCATGCTCCTGAAATGCAAACCTCAACACGTACCACGTGGAAGACACCTGTCCATGTTATATATGGATGTACGTTATGTCTTGAAGTTGGATGTGAGCGCTAGTGGCGAAAGGGGCTGTCTTAATATTCGGCTTAGGGGTCGACAGTTCACCTCCCTCACTGTCTTGTCGTGAGCGACAAGTTATCGTACTGAGTGCAAAAGTCATCCCCCCTACATAAGGGACCTTCGGTGCATGGGGTACCTTGTGTCAGGTGGTTGCCATTATTTCAAAATAAAAAGAAAGGAGCGAGATTAAAACATGACGTTTCGGCGACAACATGTCACTATTATTTTGTTTATTATTGTTGTTTTAGTGACAGGATGAGGACTTTGACTTTCAGGCCGTCTTTGCGATGTGCACGCGGTCAGTGGATGAGCGATTCAGGTGATCGATGGAAAGGTATCGCTTGTGACTTTGCTGAGGAGCGAATGGACCTGACAGGAAGACAACTTAAAGGTCTCAGTAAGTGTTGAACAATCATGTTTTATTCAGTTAATGTTGGTATTTCTCTTTCACATATCGCTAAGTAATCAAAATGTTTAGTTACGACGATGTTCAGTTCTACCGGCATTTTTTTTCGTCTGCTGTTCAGTGTACTGTTCTTGTGTTTACTAGATTCAGTGAACTTTGTTCAGTGTCAGGGGCCCCCTAAAATGCACAGTCGACTTAAATAAACTGGTTTACTCCAGTTGTTACTATGTTGTTTCTTTTCACTGTCGTGTTTGCTTCAGAGCGAGAACGAAACATTTTCGAATTAGCGATGTCATTGATTATTCTAGCTGTGAACTTGTTCGTTTCAAGAATAATCGCTTAACTTGTCTTGTTATCTTCGCACCTCTTTGCGAGAAAACTTCCTTTCAGTTAAATACCGTAAATTTACCTAGCTAATCAACACAATCAGACTTTCTGCGAATGCCTTTGTTATTTTCTAGAATTGCGTGGATATTTTGCTTAGCCCGTCGCTCGAGATACTCGCATTTGTCAAAACTAATTATATGACGAGTGGTTGTCAAAATGATGTTTTTTTCTCATTTTAAGTTGAATTGTTCAGAGAAATCAAATTTTGGGCCATTTCAGTTAAAAGAAAAGCTATTTCTCGTTAGTAAGATATCGTTCTTGCAATCAACAGCCCTTATTTTTACTTAGCGTGCTGGTTAATCATTAACTAGTATGACATGTGACTGGAAAAGACTCATTTTTGATGCCAGGGCGTGAATCCCTATAAAGTAATAGAAAAGAACTTTGCCGGAAACTTTTACCAAACAAATTAACTCTTTGGGTGAAAGACCACCTTAACCTTTTAAGCCCTAACAGTGATCAGCATCAAATTTCTCCTTGTAATATCCATGCTTATTCAACCCATAAAGTTATGAGAATTAAGGATATGATCGCCCAAGGTGAATTTTCTTGATATTTTAATAACTTCTCCACAGTACTTTTATAAGAAAAGTAACGGGACAAGATAGGAGAATTTTGTCTCTGATATTAGAGGTTAAAGGGTTAACTGAGATAAAAAAAAAAATGAACTACAACGTCGATCTGTACGGATGCCAAGGCTTGGGTAGAATGAACAATCACAAACATTGAGCGTTTTTTTTTTAAACAAAATTAATATAGTGAAAAGATTCCCTTGTCGTTAAGTGACTTTATAGACTAATCACAAGTGTGTTTTTTCCCCCTAGCTTTTCATATTTTTGATCATTGCCTGATCATTTTGTTGAAATAAACAACGAGGTATTTATCTATTCGTTATATGAGTTTTAGCAGTACGCATGCTCCTGAAATGCAAACCTCAACACGTACCACGTGGAAGACACCTGTCCATGTTATATATGGATGTACGTTATGTCTTGAAGTTGGATGTGAGCGCTAGTGGCGAAAGGGGCTGTCTTAATATTCGGCTTAGGGGTCGACAGTTCACCTCCCTCACTGTCTTGTCGTGAGCGACAAGTTATCGTACTGAGTGCAAAAGTCATCCCCCCTACATAAGGGACCTTCGGTGCATGGGGTACCTTGTGTCAGGTGGTTGCCATTATTTCAAAATAAAAAGAAAGGAGCGAGATTAAAACATGACGTTTCGGCGACAACATGTCACTATTATTTTGTTTATTATTGTTGTTTTAGTGACAGGATGAGGACTTTGACTTTCAGGCCGTCTTTGCGATGTGCGCGCGGTCAGTGGATGAGCGATTCAGGTGATCGATGGAAAGGTATCGCTTGTGACTTTGCTGAGGAGCGAATGGACCTGACAGGAAGACAACTTAAAGGTCTCAGTAAGTGTTGAACAATCATGTTTTATTCAGTTAATGTTGGTATTTCTCTTTCACATATCGCTAAGTAATCAAAATGTTTAGTTACGACGATGTTCAGTTCTACCGGCATTTTTTTTCGTCTGCTGTTCAGTGTACTGTTCTTGTGTTTACTAGATTCAGTGAACTTTGTTCAGTGTCAGGGGCCCCCTAAAATGCACAGTCGACTTAAATAAACTGGTTTACTCCAGTTGTTACTATGTTGTTTCTTTTCACTGTCGTGTTTGCTTCAGAGCGAGAACGAAACATTTTCGAATTAGCGATGTCATTGATTATTCTAGCTGTGAACTTGTTCGTTTCAAGAATAATCGCTTAACTTGTCTTGTTATCTTCGCACCTCTTTGCGAGAAAACTTCCTTTCAGTTAAATACCGTAAATTTACCTAGCTAATCAACACAATCAGACTTTCTGCGAATGCCTTTGTTATTTTCTAGAATTGCGTGGATATTTTGCTTAGCCCGTCGCTCGAGATACTCGCATTTGTCAAAACTAATTATATGACGAGTGGTTGTCAAAATGATGTTTTTTTCTCATTTTAAGTTGAATTGTTCAGAGAAATCAAATTTTGGGCCATTTCAGTTAAAAGAAAAGCTATTTCTCGTTAGTAAGATATCGTTCTTGCAATCAACAGCCCTTATTTTTACTTAGCGTGCTGGTTAATCATTAACTAGTATGACATGTGACTGGAAAAGACTCATTTTTGATGCCAGGGCGTGAATCCCTATAAAGTAATAGAAAAGAACTTTGCCGGAAACTTTTACCAAACAAATTAACTCTTTGGGTGAAAGACCACCTTAACCTTTTAAGCCCTAACAGTGATCAGCATCAAATTTCTCCTTGTAATATCCATGCTTATTCAACCCATAAAGTTATGAGAATTAAGGATATGATCGCCCAAGGTGAATTTTCTTGATATTTTAATAACTTCTCCACAGTACTTTTATAAGAAAAGTAACGGGACAAGATAGGAGAATTTTGTCTCTGATATTAGAGGTTAAAGGGTTAACTGAGATAAAAAAAAAAATGAACTACAACGTCGATCTGTACGGATGCCAAGGCTTGGGTAGAATGAACAATCACAAACATTGAGCGTTTTTTTTTTAAACAAAATTAATATAGTGAAAAGATTCCCTTGTCGTTAAGTGACTTTATAGACTAATCACAAGTGTGTTTTTTCCCCCTAGCTTTTCATATTTTTGATCATTGCCTGATCATTTTGTTGAAATAAACAACGAGGTATTTATCTATTCGTTATATGAGTTTTAGCAGTACGCATGCTCCTGAAATGCAAACCTCAACACGTACCACGTGGAAGACACCTGTCCATGTTATATATGGATGTACGTTATGTCTTGAAGTTGGATGTGAGCGCTAGTGGCGAAAGGGGCTGTCTTAATATTCGGCTTAGGGGTCGACAGTTCACCTCCCTCACTGTCTTGTCGTGAGCGACAAGTTATCGTACTGAGTGCAAAAGTCATCCCCCCTACATAAGGGACCTTCGGTGCATGGGGTACCTTGTGTCAGGTGGTTGCCATTATTTCAAAATAAAAAGAAAGGAGCGAGATTAAAACATGACGTTTCGGCGACAACATGTCACTATTATTTTGTTTATTATTGTTGTTTTAGTGACAGGATGAGGACTTTGACTTTCAGGCCGTCTTTGCGATGTGCGCGCGGTCAGTGGATGAGCGATTCAGGTGATCGATGGAAAGGTATCGCTTGTGACTTTGCTGAGGAGCGAATGGACCTGACAGGAAGACAACTTAAAGGTCTCAGTAAGTGTTGAACAATCATGTTTTATTCAGTTAATGTTGGTATTTCTCTTTCACATATCGCTAAGTAATCAAAATGTTTAGTTACGACGATGTTCAGTTCTACCGGCATTTTTTTTCGTCTGCTGTTCAGTGTACTGTTCTTGTGTTTACTAGATTCAGTGAACTTTGTTCAGTGTCAGGGGCCCCCTAAAATGCACAGTCGACTTAAATAAACTGGTTTACTCCAGTTGTTACTATGTTGTTTCTTTTCACTGTCGTGTTTGCTTCAGAGCGAGAACGAAACATTTTCGAATTAGCGATGTCATTGATTATTCTAGCTGTGAACTTGTTCGTTTCAAGAATAATCGCTTAACTTGTCTTGTTATCTTCGCACCTCTTTGCGAGAAAACTTCCTTTCAGTTAAATACCGTAAATTTACCTAGCTAATCAACACAATCAGACTTTCTGCGAATGCCTTTGTTATTTTCTAGAATTGCGTGGATATTTTGCTTAGCCCGTCGCTCGAGATACTCGCATTTGTCAAAACTAATTATATGACGAGTGGTTGTCAAAATGATGTTTTTTTCTCATTTTAAGTTGAATTGTTCAGAGAAATCAAATTTTGGGCCATTTCAGTTAAAAGAAAAGCTATTTCTCGTTAGTAAGATATCGTTCTTGCAATCAACAGCCCTTATTTTTACTTAGCGTGCTGGTTAATCATTAACTAGTATGACATGTGACTGGAAAAGACTCATTTTTGATGCCAGGGCGTGAATCCCTATAAAGTAATAGAAAAGAACTTTGCCGGAAACTTTTACCAAACAAATTAACTCTTTGGGTGAAAGACCACCTTAACCTTTTAAGCCCTAACAGTGATCAGCATCAAATTTCTCCTTGTAATATCCATGCTTATTCAACCCATAAAGTTATGAGAATTAAGGATATGATCGCCCAAGGTGAATTTTCTTGATATTTTAATAACTTCTCCACAGTACTTTTATAAGAAAAGTAACGGGACAAGATAGGAGAATTTTGTCTCTGATATTAGAGGTTAAAGGGTTAACTGAGATAAAAAAAAAAATGAACTACAACGTCGATCTGTACGGATGCCAAGGCTTGGGTAGAATGAACAATCACAAACATTGAGCGTTTTTTTTTTAAACAAAATTAATATAGTGAAAAGATTCCCCTTGTCGTTAAGTGACTTTATAGACTAATCACAAGTGTGTTTTTTCCCCCTAGCTTTTCATATTTTTGATCATTGCCTGATCATTTTGTTGAAATAAACAACGAGGTATTTATCTATTCGTTATATGAGTTTTAGCAGTACGCATGCTCCTGAAATGCAAACCTCAACACGTACCACGTGGAAGACACCTGTCCATGTTATATATGGATGTACGTTATGTCTTGAAGTTGGATGTGAGCGCTAGTGGCGAAAGGGGCTGTCTTAATATTCGGCTTAGGGGTCGACAGTTCACCTCCCTCACTGTCTTGTCGTGAGCGACAAGTTATCGTACTGAGTGCAAAAGTCATCCCCCCTACATAAGGGACCTTCGGTGCATGGGGTACCTTGTGTCAGGTGGTTGCCATTATTTCAAAATAAAAAGAAAGGAGCGAGATTAAAACATGACGTTTCGGCGACAACATGTCACTATTATTTTGTTTATTATTGTTGTTTTAGTGACAGGATGAGGACTTTGACTTTCAGGCCGTCTTTGCGATGTGCGCGCGGTCAGTGGATGAGCGATTCAGGTGATCGATGGAAAGGTATCGCTTGTGACTTTGCTGAGGAGCGAATGGACCTGACAGGAAGACAACTTAAAGGTCTCAGTAAGTGTTGAACAATCATGTTTTATTCAGTTAATGTTGGTATTTCTCTTTCACATATCGCTAAGTAATCAAAATGTTTAGTTACGACGATGTTCAGTTCTACCGGCATTTTTTTTCGTCTGCTGTTCAGTGTACTGTTCTTGTGTTTACTAGATTCAGTGAACTTTGTTCAGTGTCAGGGGCCCCCTAAAATGCACAGTCGACTTAAATAAACTGGTTTACTCCAGTTGTTACTATGTTGTTTCTTTTCACTGTCGTGTTTGCTTCAGAGCGAGAACGAAACATTTTCGAATTAGCGATGTCATTGATTATTCTAGCTGTGAACTTGTTCGTTTCAAGAATAATCGCTTAACTTGTCTTGTTATCTTCGCACCTCTTTGCGAGAAAACTTCCTTTCAGTTAAATACCGTAAATTTACCTAGCTAATCAACACAATCAGACTTTCTGCGAATGCCTTTGTTATTTTCTAGAATTGCGTGGATATTTTGCTTAGCCCGTCGCTCGAGATACTCGCATTTGTCAAAACTAATTATATGACGAGTGGTTGTCAAAATGATGTTTTTTTCTCATTTTAAGTTGAATTGTTCAGAGAAATCAAATTTTGGGCCATTTCAGTTAAAAGAAAAGCTATTTCTCGTTAGTAAGATATCGTTCTTGCAATCAACAGCCCTTATTTTTACTTAGCGTGCTGGTTAATCATTAACTAGTATGACATGTGACTGGAAAAGACTCATTTTTGATGCCAGGGCGTGAATCCCTATAAAGTAATAGAAAAGAACTTTGCCGGAAACTTTTACCAAACAAATTAACTCTTTGGGTGAAAGACCACCTTAACCTTTTAAGCCCTAACAGTGATCAGCATCAAATTTCTCCTTGTAATATCCATGCTTATTCAACCCATAAAGTTATGAGAATTAAGGATATGATCGCCCAAGGTGAATTTTCTTGATATTTTAATAACTTCTCCACAGTACTTTTATAAGAAAAGTAACGGGACAAGATAGGAGAATTTTGTCTCTGATATTAGAGGTTAAAGGGTTAACTGAGATAAAAAAAAAAATGAACTACAACGTCGATCTGTACGGATGCCAAGGCTTGGGTAGAATGAACAATCACAAACATTGAGCGTTTTTTTTTTAAACAAAATTAATATAGTGAAAAGATTCCCTTGTCGTTAAGTGACTTTATAGACTAATCACAAGTGTGTTTTTTCCCCCTAGCTTTTCATATTTTTGATCATTGCCTGATCATTTTGTTGAAATAAACAACGAGGTATTTATCTATTCGTTATATGAGTTTTAGCAGTACGCATGCTCCTGAAATGCAAACCTCAACACGTACCACGTGGAAGACACCTGTCCATGTTATATATGGATGTACGTTATGTCTTGAAGTTGGATGTGAGCGCTAGTGGCGAAAGGGGCTGTCTTAATATTCGGCTTAGGGGTCGACAGTTCACCTCCCTCACTGTCTTGTCGTGAGCGACAAGTTATCGTACTGAGTGCAAAAGTCATCCCCCCTACATAAGGGACCTTCGGTGCATGGGGTACCTTGTGTCAGGTGGTTGCCATTATTTCAAAATAAAAAGAAAGGAGCGAGATTAAAACATGACGTTTCGGCGACAACATGTCACTATTATTTTGTTTATTATTGTTGTTTTAGTGACAGGATGAGGACTTTGACTTTCAGGCCGTCTTTGCGATGTGCGCGCGGTCAGTGGATGAGCGATTCAGGTGATCGATGGAAAGGTATCGCTTGTGACTTTGCTGAGGAGCGAATGGACCTGACAGGAAGACAACTTAAAGGTCTCAGTAAGTGTTGAACAATCATGTTTTATTCAGTTAATGTTGGTATTTCTCTTTCACATATCGCTAAGTAATCAAAATGTTTAGTTACGACGATGTTCAGTTCTACCGGCATTTTTTTTCGTCTGCTGTTCAGTGTACTGTTCTTGTGTTTACTAGATTCAGTGAACTTTGTTCAGTGTCAGGGGCCCCCTAAAATGCACAGTCGACTTAAATAAACTGGTTTACTCCAGTTGTTACTATGTTGTTTCTTTTCACTGTCGTGTTTGCTTCAGAGCGAGAACGAAACATTTTCGAATTAGCGATGTCATTGATTATTCTAGCTGTGAACTTGTTCGTTTCAAGAATAATCGCTTAACTTGTCTTGTTATCTTCGCACCTCTTTGCGAGAAAACTTCCTTTCAGTTAAATACCGTAAATTTACCTAGATAATCAACACAATCAGACTTTCTGCGAATGCCTTTGTTATTTTCTAGAATTGCGTGGATATTTTGCTTAGCCCGTCGCTCGAGATACTCGCATTTGTCAAAACTAATTATATGACGAGTGGTTGTCAAAATGATGTTTTTTTCTCATTTTAAGTTGAATTGTTCAGAGAAATCAAATTTTGGGCCATTTCAGTTAAAAGAAAAGCTATTTCTCGTTAGTAAGATATCGTTCTTGCAATCAACAGCCCTTATTTTTACTTAGCGTGCTGGTTAATCATTAACTAGTATGACATGTGACTGGAAAAGACTCATTTTTGATGCCAGGGCGTGAATCCCTATAAAGTAATAGAAAAGAACTTTGCCGGAAACTTTTACCAAACAAATTAACTCTTTGGGTGAAAGACCACCTTAACCTTTTAAGCCCTAACAGTGATCAGCATCAAATTTCTCCTTGTAATATCCATGCTTATTCAACCCATAAAGTTATGAGAATTAAGGATATGATCGCCCAAGGTGAATTTTCTTGATATTTTAATAACTTCTCCACAGTACTTTTATAAGAAAAGTAACGGGACAAGATAGGAGAATTTTGTCTCTGATATTAGAGGTTAAAGGGTTAACTGAGATAAAAAAAAAAATGAACTACAACGTCGATCTGTACGGATGCCAAGGCTTGGGTAGAATGAACAATCACAAACATTGAGCGTTTTTTTTTTAAACAAAATTAATATAGTGAAAAGATTCCCTTGTCGTTAAGTGACTTTATAGACTAATCACAAGTGTGTTTTTTCCCCCTAGCTTTTCATATTTTTGATCATTGCCTGATCATTTTGTTGAAATAAACAACGAGGTATTTATCTATTCGTTATATGAGTTTTAGCAGTACGCATGCTCCTGAAATGCAAACCTCAACACGTACCACGTGGAAGACACCTGTCCATGTTATATATGGATGTACGTTATGTCTTGAAGTTGGATGTGAGCGCTAGTGGCGAAAGGGGCTGTCTTAATATTCGGCTTAGGGGTCGACAGTTCACCTCCCTCACTGTCTTGTCGTGAGCGACAAGTTATCGTACTGAGTGCAAAAGTCATCCCCCCTACATAAGGGACCTTCGGTGCATGGGGTACCTTGTGTCAGGTGGTTGCCATTATTTCAAAATAAAAAGAAAGGAGCGAGATTAAAACATGACGTTTCGGCGACAACATGTCACTATTATTTTGTTTATTATTGTTGTTTTAGTGACAGGATGAGGACTTTGACTTTCAGGCCGTCTTTGCGATGTGCGCGCGGTCAGTGGATGAGCGATTCAGGTGATCGATGGAAAGGTATCGCTTGTGACTTTGCTGAGGAGCGAATGGACCTGACAGGAAGACAACTTAAAGGTCTCAGTAAGTGTTGAACAATCATGTTTTATTCAGTTAATGTTGGTATTTCTCTTTCACATATCGCTAAGTAATCAAAATGTTTAGTTACGACGATGTTCAGTTCTACCGGCATTTTTTTTCGTCTGCTGTTCAGTGTACTGTTCTTGTGTTTACTAGATTCAGTGAACTTTGTTCAGTGTCAGGGGCCCCCTAAAATGCACAGTCGACTTAAATAAACTGGTTTACTCCAGTTGTTACTATGTTGTTTCTTTTCACTGTCGTGTTTGCTTCAGAGCGAGAACGAAACATTTTCGAATTAGCGATGTCATTGATTATTCTAGCTGTGAACTTGTTCGTTTCAAGAATAATCGCTTAACTTGTCTTGTTATCTTCGCACCTCTTTGCGAGAAAACTTCCTTTCAGTTAAATACCGTAAATTTACCTAGCTAATCAACACAATCAGACTTTCTGCGAATGCCTTTGTTATTTTCTAGAATTGCGTGGATATTTTGCTTAGCCCGTCGCTCGAGATACTCGCATTTGTCAAAACTAATTATATGACGAGTGGTTGTCAAAATGATGTTTTTTTCTCATTTTAAGTTGAATTGTTCAGAGAAATCAAATTTTGGGCCATTTCAGTTAAAAGAAAAGCTATTTCTCGTTAGTAAGATATCGTTCTTGCAATCAACAGCCCTTATTTTTACTTAGCGTGCTGGTTAATCATTAACTAGTATGACATGTGACTGGAAAAGACTCATTTTTGATGCCAGGGCGTGAATCCCTATAAAGTAATAGAAAAGAACTTTGCCGGAAACTTTTACCAAACAAATTAACTCTTTGGGTGAAAGACCACCTTAACCTTTTAAGCCCTAACAGTGATCAGCATCAAATTTCTCCTTGTAATATCCATGCTTATTCAACCCATAAAGTTATGAGAATTAAGGATATGATCGCCCAAGGTGAATTTTCTTGATATTTTAATAACTTCTCCACAGTACTTTTATAAGAAAAGTAACGGGACAAGATAGGAGAATTTTGTCTCTGATATTAGAGGTTAAAGGGTTAACTGAGATAAAAAAAAAAATGAACTACAACGTCGATCTGTACGGATGCCAAGGCTTGGGTAGAATGAACAATCACAAACATTGAGCGTTTTTTTTTTAAACAAAATTAATATAGTGAAAAGATTCCCTTGTCGTTAAGTGACTTTATAGACTAATCACAAGTGTGTTTTTTCCCCCTAGCTTTTCATATTTTTGATCATTGCCTGATCATTTTGTTGAAATAAACAACGAGGTATTTATCTATTCGTTATATGAGTTTTAGCAGTACGCATGCTCCTGAAATGCAAACCTCAACACGTACCACGTGGAAGACACCTGTCCATGTTATATATGGATGTACGTTATGTCTTGAAGTTGGATGTGAGCGCTAGTGGCGAAAGGGGCTGTCTTAATATTCGGCTTAGGGGTCGACAGTTCACCTCCCTCACTGTCTTGTCGTGAGCGACAAGTTATCGTACTGAGTGCAAAAGTCATCCCCCCTACATAAGGGACCTTCGGTGCATGGGGTACCTTGTGTCAGGTGGTTGCCATTATTTCAAAATAAAAAGAAAGGAGCGAGATTAAAACATGACGTTTCGGCGACAACATGTCACTATTATTTTGTTTATTATTGTTGTTTTAGTGACAGGATGAGGACTTTGACTTTCAGGCCGTCTTTGCGATGTGCGCGCGGTCAGTGGATGAGCGATTCAGGTGATCGATGGAAAGGTATCGCTTGTGACTTTGCTGAGGAGCGAATGGACCTGACAGGAAGACAACTTAAAGGTCTCAGTAAGTGTTGAACAATCATGTTTTATTCAGTTAATGTTGGTATTTCTCTTTCACATATCGCTAAGTAATCAAAATGTTTAGTTACGACGATGTTCAGTTCTACCGGCATTTTTTTTCGTCTGCTGTTCAGTGTACTGTTCTTGTGTTTACTAGATTCAGTGAACTTTGTTCAGTGTCAGGGGCCCCCTAAAATGCACAGTCGACTTAAATAAACTGGTTTACTCCAGTTGTTACTATGTTGTTTCTTTTCACTGTCGTGTTTGCTTCAGAGCGAGAACGAAACATTTTCGAATTAGCGATGTCATTGATTATTCTAGCTGTGAACTTGTTCGTTTCAAGAATAATCGCTTAACTTGTCTTGTTATCTTCGCACCTCTTTGCGAGAAAACTTCCTTTCAGTTAAATACCGTAAATTTACCTAGCTAATCAACACAATCAGACTTTCTGCGAATGCCTTTGTTATTTTCTAGAATTGCGTGGATATTTTGCTTAGCCCGTCGCTCGAGATACTCGCATTTGTCAAAACTAATTATATGACGAGTGGTTGTCAAAATGATGTTTTTTTCTCATTTTAAGTTGAATTGTTCAGAGAAATCAAATTTTGGGCCATTTCAGTTAAAAGAAAAGCTATTTCTCGTTAGTAAGATATCGTTCTTGCAATCAACAGCCCTTATTTTTACTTAGCGTGCTGGTTAATCATTAACTAGTATGACATGTGACTGGAAAAGACTCATTTTTGATGCCAGGGCGTGAATCCCTATAAAGTAATAGAAAAGAACTTTGCCGGAAACTTTTACCAAACAAATTAACTCTTTGGGTGAAAGACCACCTTAACCTTTTAAGCCCTAACAGTGATCAGCATCAAATTTCTCCTTGTAATATCCATGCTTATTCAACCCATAAAGTTATGAGAATTAAGGATATGATCGCCCAAGGTGAATTTTCTTGATATTTTAATAACTTCTCCACAGTACTTTTATAAGAAAAGTAACGGGACAAGATAGGAGAATTTTGTCTCTGATATTAGAGGTTAAAGGGTTAACTGAGATAAAAAAAAAAATGAACTACAACGTCGATCTGTACGGATGCCAAGGCTTGGGTAGAATGAACAATCACAAACATTGAGCGTTTTTTTTTTAAACAAAATTAATATAGTGAAAAGATTCCCTTGTCGTTAAGTGACTTTATAGACTAATCACAAGTGTGTTTTTTCCCCCTAGCTTTTCATATTTTTGATCATTGCCTGATCATTTTGTTGAAATAAACAACGAGGTATTTATCTATTCGTTATATGAGTTTTAGCAGTACGCATGCTCCTGAAATGCAAACCTCAACACGTACCACGTGGAAGACACCTGTCCATGTTATATATGGATGTACGTTATGTCTTGAAGTTGGATGTGAGCGCTAGTGGCGAAAGGGGCTGTCTTAATATTCGGCTTAGGGGTCGACAGTTCACCTCCCTCACTGTCTTGTCGTGAGCGACAAGTTATCGTACTGAGTGCAAAAGTCATCCCCCCTACATAAGGGACCTTCGGTGCATGGGGTACCTTGTGTCAGGTGGTTGCCATTATTTCAAAATAAAAAGAAAGGAGCGAGATTAAAACATGACGTTTCGGCGACAACATGTCACTATTATTTTGTTTATTATTGTTGTTTTAGTGACAGGATGAGGACTTTGACTTTCAGGCCGTCTTTGCGATGTGCGCGCGGTCAGTGGATGAGCGATTCAGGTGATCGATGGAAAGGTATCGCTTGTGACTTTGCTGAGGAGCGAATGGACCTGACAGGAAGACAACTTAAAGGTCTCAGTAAGTGTTGAACAATCATGTTTTATTCAGTTAATGTTGGTATTTCTCTTTCACATATCGCTAAGTAATCAAAATGTTTAGTTACGACGATGTTCAGTTCTACCGGCATTTTTTTTCGTCTGCTGTTCAGTGTACTGTTCTTGTGTTTACTAGATTCAGTGAACTTTGTTCAGTGTCAGGGGCCCCCTAAAATGCACAGTCGACTTAAATAAACTGGTTTACTCCAGTTGTTACTATGTTGTTTCTTTTCACTGTCGTGTTTGCTTCAGAGCGAGAACGAAACATTTTCGAATTAGCGATGTCATTGATTATTCTAGCTGTGAACTTGTTCGTTTCAAGAATAATCGCTTAACTTGTCTTGTTATCTTCGCACCTCTTTGCGAGAAAACTTCCTTTCAGTTAAAT
>NW_028145979.1:5000-13731 GCF_977016875.1 Pavona decussata
GTAATTTCAAAGACTATTCAACCCCCCAGGTCATGAGAATTAAGATTTTTATCAGCCAAGGTGGATTTTTTTTCTGATCTTTTAAACAACCAACACTCCCTAACCACAGTGTGGGGGCAATTAAGAGAGGAGAATTGGTTCTTTGATTCAATTTATCAGTGGACATATATGTATTCGAGACTTAAAATGGTCATGAGGTTCCATCGGTGGGCACAATTAATTTAGAACTTATTAATAATTATAATAATAATCAACCCTAACACTCATGAATGCAGTTCATTAAGAACTTTCAAACTTTTTAAACTGACTACTGAACTCAACTAACCTTCCAGTCCAGTTGATCATGCAAGCAGTGGGTCCATCTCACCCAGAAGGCACGTAGCCCTGGTGGCCTGCTTCTCGCGGCATGAATGCACCCCAGTCAGTCAGTGCTGAGTTGACGGCTTGACAGAAATAAATCCTTGTCAGAGGCTGACATCTGTCAGGCTGCAGACAGTCACAAGCAAAGCAAAACATCAAATCTGATTCTCATTAATGACTTTTTATAAGTGTGACACTGAGACTTTGGAGCAATACAAATTCAGATGGCTTTGCAAATAACAGAAAAATAAATTTAAAAAAAAAAAAAAAAAAAGAAAACACACCCAAATTAATGATGGTGACGACGACGTGATGACAATATGAGACTGGGTCGAACATTTCGAGCCAGTTCAAGACTGCAATCAATGTCTGCTTTTCTCAAAATAGATCAATCTTCTGTTGTCAGCTGCATGATACACTTAAGCTGAACAACTCTAAAATATATCCCCAGTGCAGAATTTTTTGATTTGCTTTAGATCGGTTTCAATCAAACTCCCAGCCTAGCTTAAAACATTCAACTTGCCAGCTGGGATTAAACTTAACCCTCTGGTTGTCAAAATGCCTGAATCTGCAGTGAGTTTACTGCAATCAGTCACGATTCAGCCTCATTAGGGCCTAAGAGTGTTGAACATCCAATTTCTCCTTGTAATTTCAAAGACTATTCAACCCCCCAGGTCATGAGAATTAAGATTTTTATCAGCCAAGGTGGATTTTTTTTCTGATCTTTTAAACAACCAACACTCCCTAACCACAGTGTGGGGGCAATTAAGAGAGGAGAATTGGTTCTTTGATTCAATTTATCAGTGGACATATATGTATTCGAGACTTAAAATGGTCATGAGGTTCCATCGGTGGGCACAATTAATTTAGAACTTATTAATAATTATAATAATAATCAACCCTAACACTCATGAATGCAGTTCATTAAGAACTTTCAAACTTTTTAAACTGACTACTGAACTCAACTAACCTTCCAGTCCAGTTGATCATGCAAGCAGTGGGTCCATCTCACCCAGAAGGCACGTAGCCCTGGTGGCCTGCTTCTCGCGGCATGAATGCACCCCAGTCAGTCAGTGCTGAGTTGACGGCTTGACAGAAATAAATCCTTGTCAGAGGCTGACATCTGTCAGGCTGCAGACAGTCACAAGCAAAGCAAAACATCAAATCTGATTCTCATTAATGACTTTTTATAAGTGTGACACTGAGACTTTGGAGCAATACAAATTCAGATGGCTTTGCAAATAACAGAAAAATAAATTTAAAAAAAAAAAAAAAAAAAGAAAACACACCCAAATTAATGATGGTGACGACGACGTGATGACAATATGAGACTGGGTCGAACATTTCGAGCCAGTTCAAGACTGCAATCAATGTCTGCTTTTCTCAAAATAGATCAATCTTCTGTTGTCAGCTGCATGATACACTTAAGCTGAACAACTCTAAAATATATCCCCAATGCAGAATTTTTTGATTTGCTTTAGATCGGTTTCAATCAAACTCCCAGCCTAGCTTAAAACATTCAACTTGCCAGCTGGGATTAAACTTAACCCTCTGGTTGTCAAAATGCCTGAATCTGCAGTGAGTTTACTGCAATCAGTCACGATTCAGCCTCATTAGGGCCTAAGAGTGTTGAACATCCAATTTCTCCTTGTAATTTCAAAGACTATTCAACCCCCCAGGTCATGAGAATTAAGATTTTTATCAGCCAAGGTGGATTTTTTTTCTGATCTTTTAAACAACCAACACTCCCTAACCACAGTGTGGGGGCAATTAAGAGAGGAGAATTGGTTCTTTGATTCAATTTATCAGTGGACATATATGTATTCGAGACTTAAAATGGTCATGAGGTTCCATCGGTGGGCACAATTAATTTAGAACTTATTAATAATTATAATAATAATCAACCCTAACACTCATGAATGCAGTTCATTAAGAACTTTCAAACTTTTTAAACTGACTACTGAACTCAACTAACCTTCCAGTCCAGTTGATCATGCAAGCAGTGGGTCCATCTCACCCAGAAGGCACGTAGCCCTGGTGGCCTGCTTCTCGCGGCATGAATGCACCCCAGTCAGTCAGTGCTGAGTTGACGGCTTGACAGAAATAAATCCTTGTCAGAGGCTGACATCTGTCAGGCTGCAGACAGTCACAAGCAAAGCAAAACATCAAATCTGATTCTCATTAATGACTTTTTATAAGTGTGACACTGAGACTTTGGAGCAATACAAATTCAGATGGCTTTGCAAATAACAGAAAAATAAATTTAAAAAAAAAAAAAAAAAAAGAAAACACACCCAAATTAATGATGGTGACGACGACGTGATGACAATATGAGACTGGGTCGAACATTTCGAGCCAGTTCAAGACTGCAATCAATGTCTGCTTTTCTCAAAATAGATCAATCTTCTGTTGTCAGCTGCATGATACACTTAAGCTGAACAACTCTAAAATATATCCCCAGTGCAGAATTTTTTGATTTGCTTTAGATCGGTTTCAATCAAACTCCCAGCCTAGCTTAAAACATTCAACTTGCCAGCTGGGATTAAACTTAACCCTCTGGTTGTCAAAATGCCTGAATCTGCAGTGAGTTTACTGCAATCAGTCACGATTCAGCCTCATTAGGGCCTAAGAGTGTTGAACATCCAATTTCTCCTTGTAATTTCAAAGACTATTCAACCCCCCAGGTCATGAGAATTAAGATTTTTATCAGCCAAGGTGGATTTTTTTTCTGATCTTTTAAACAACCAACACTCCCTAACCACAGTGTGGGGGCAATTAAGAGAGGAGAATTGGTTCTTTGATTCAATTTATCAGTGGACATATATGTATTCGAGACTTAAAATGGTCATGAGGTTCCATCGGTGGGCACAATTAATTTAGAACTTATTAATAATTATAATAATAATCAACCCTAACACTCATGAATGCAGTTCATTAAGAACTTTCAAACTTTTTAAACTGACTACTGAACTCAACTAACCTTCCAGTCCAGTTGATCATGCAAGCAGTGGGTCCATCTCACCCAGAAGGCACGTAGCCCTGGTGGCCTGCTTCTCGCGGCATGAATGCACCCCAGTCAGTCAGTGCTGAGTTGACGGCTTGACAGAAATAAATCCTTGTCAGAGGCTGACATCTGTCAGGCTGCAGACAGTCACAAGCAAAGCAAAACATCAAATCTGATTCTCATTAATGACTTTTTATAAGTGTGACACTGAGACTTTGGAGCAATACAAATTCAGATGGCTTTGCAAATAACAGAAAAATAAATTTAAAAAAAAAAAAAAAAAAAAGAAAACACACCCAAATTAATGATGGTGACGACGACGTGATGACAATATGAGACTGGGTCGAACATTTCGAGCCAGTTCAAGACTGCAATCAATGTCTGCTTTTCTCAAAATAGATCAATCTTCTGTTGTCAGCTGCATGATACACTTAAGCTGAACAACTCTAAAATATATCCCCAGTGCAGAATTTTTTGATTTGCTTTAGATCGGTTTCAATCAAACTCCCAGCCTAGCTTAAAACATTCAACTTGCCAGCTGGGATTAAACTTAACCCTCTGGTTGTCAAAATGCCTGAATCTGCAGTGAGTTTACTGCAATCAGTCACGATTCAGCCTCATTAGGGCCTAAGAGTGTTGAACATCCAATTTCTCCTTGTAATTTCAAAGACTATTCAACCCCCCAGGTCATGAGAATTAAGATTTTTATCAGCCAAGGTGGATTTTTTTTCTGATCTTTTAAACAACCAACACTCCCTAACCACAGTGTGGGGGCAATTAAGAGAGGAGAATTGGTTCTTTGATTCAATTTATCAGTGGACATATATGTATTCGAGACTTAAAATGGTCATGAGGTTCCATCGGTGGGCACAATTAATTTAGAACTTATTAATAATTATAATAATAATCAACCCTAACACTCATGAATGCAGTTCATTAAGAACTTTCAAACTTTTTAAACTGACTACTGAACTCAACTAACCTTCCAGTCCAGTTGATCATGCAAGCAGTGGGTCCATCTCACCCAGAAGGCACGTAGCCCTGGTGGCCTGCTTCTCGCGGCATGAATGCACCCCAGTCAGTCAGTGCTGAGTTGACGGCTTGACAGAAATAAATCCTTGTCAGAGGCTGACATCTGTCAGGCTGCAGACAGTCACAAGCAAAGCAAAACATCAAATCTGATTCTCATTAATGACTTTTTATAAGTGTGACACTGAGACTTTGGAGCAATACAAATTCAGATGGCTTTGCAAATAACAGAAAAATAAATTTAAAAAAAAAAAAAAAAAAAAGAAAACACACCCAAATTAATGATGGTGACGACGACGTGATGACAATATGAGACTGGGTCGAACATTTCGAGCCAGTTCAAGACTGCAATCAATGTCTGCTTTTCTCAAAATAGATCAATCTTCTGTTGTCAGCTGCATGATACACTTAAGCTGAACAACTCTAAAATATATCCCCAGTGCAGAATTTTTTGATTTGCTTTAGATCGGTTTCAATCAAACTCCCAGCCTAGCTTAAAACATTCAACTTGCCAGCTGGGATTAAACTTAACCCTCTGGTTGTCAAAATGCCTGAATCTGCAGTGAGTTTACTGCAATCAGTCACGATTCAGCCTCATTAGGGCCTAAGAGTGTTGAACATCCAATTTCTCCTTGTAATTTCAAAGACTATTCAACCCCCCAGGTCATGAGAATTAAGATTTTTATCAGCCAAGGTGGATTTTTTTTCTGATCTTTTAAACAACCAACACTCCCTAACCACAGTGTGGGGGCAATTAAGAGAGGAGAATTGGTTCTTTGATTCAATTTATCAGTGGACATATATGTATTCGAGACTTAAAATGGTCATGAGGTTCCATCGGTGGGCACAATTAATTTAGAACTTATTAATAATTATAATAATAATCAACCCTAACACTCATGAATGCAGTTCATTAAGAACTTTCAAACTTTTTAAACTGACTACTGAACTCAACTAACCTTCCAGTCCAGTTGATCATGCAAGCAGTGGGTCCATCTCACCCAGAAGGCACGTAGCCCTGGTGGCCTGCTTCTCGCGGCATGAATGCACCCCAGTCAGTCAGTGCTGAGTTGACGGCTTGACAGAAATAAATCCTTGTCAGAGGCTGACATCTGTCAGGCTGCAGACAGTCACAAGCAAAGCAAAACATCAAATCTGATTCTCATTAATGACTTTTTATAAGTGTGACACTGAGACTTTGGAGCAATACAAATTCAGATGGCTTTGCAAATAACAGAAAAATAAATTTAAAAAAAAAAAAAAAAAAAAGAAAACACACCCAAATTAATGATGGTGACGACGACGTGATGACAATATGAGACTGGGTCGAACATTTCGAGCCAGTTCAAGACTGCAATCAATGTCTGCTTTTCTCAAAATAGATCAATCTTCTGTTGTCAGCTGCATGATACACTTAAGCTGAACAACTCTAAAATATATCCCCAGTGCAGAATTTTTTGATTTGCTTTAGATCGGTTTCAATCAAACTCCCAGCCTAGCTTAAAACATTCAACTTGCCAGCTGGGATTAAACTTAACCCTCTGGTTGTCAAAATGCCTGAATCTGCAGTGAGTTTACTGCAATCAGTCACGATTCAGCCTCATTAGGGCCTAAGAGTGTTGAACATCCAATTTCTCCTTGTAATTTCAAAGACTATTCAACCCCCCAGGTCATGAGAATTAAGATTTTTATCAGCCAAGGTGGATTTTTTTTCTGATCTTTTAAACAACCAACACTCCCTAACCACAGTGGGGGCAATTAAGAGAGGAGAATTGGTTCTTTGATTCAATTTATCAGTGGACATATATGTATTCGAGACTTAAAATGGTCATGAGGTTCCATCGGTGGGCACAATTAATTTAGAACTTATTAATAATTATAATAATAATCAACCCTAACACTCATGAATGCAGTTCATTAAGAACTTTCAAACTTTTTAAACTGACTACTGAACTCAACTAACCTTCCAGTCCAGTTGATCATGCAAGCAGTGGGTCCATCTCACCCAGAAGGCACGTAGCCCTGGTGGCCTGCTTCTCGCGGCATGAATGCACCCCAGTCAGTCAGTGCTGAGTTGACGGCTTGACAGAAATAAATCCTTGTCAGAGGCTGACATCTGTCAGGCTGCAGACAGTCACAAGCAAAGCAAAACATCAAATCTGATTCTCATTAATGACTTTTTATAAGTGTGACACTGAGACTTTGGAGCAATACAAATTCAGATGGCTTTGCAAATAACAGAAAAATAAATTTAAAAAAAAAAAAAAAAAAAAGAAAACACACCCAAATTAATGATGGTGACGACGACGTGATGACAATATGAGACTGGGTCGAACATTTCGAGCCAGTTCAAGACTGCAATCAATGTCTGCTTTTCTCAAAATAGATCAATCTTCTGTTGTCAGCTGCATGATACACTTAAGCTGAACAACTCTAAAATATATCCCCAGTGCAGAATTTTTTGATTTGCTTTAGATCGGTTTCAATCAAACTCCCAGCCTAGCTTAAAACATTCAACTTGCCAGCTGGGATTAAACTTAACCCTCTGGTTGTCAAAATGCCTGAATCTGCAGTGAGTTTACTGCAATCAGTCACGATTCAGCCTCATTAGGGCCTAAGAGTGTTGAACATCCAATTTCTCCTTGTAATTTCAAAGACTATTCAACCCCCCAGGTCATGAGAATTAAGATTTTTATCAGCCAAGGTGGATTTTTTTTCTGATCTTTTAAACAACCAACACTCCCTAACCACAGTGTGGGGGCAATTAAGAGAGGAGAATTGGTTCTTTGATTCAATTTATCAGTGGACATATATGTATTCGAGACTTAAAATGGTCATGAGGTTCCATCGGTGGGCACAATTAATTTAGAACTTATTAATAATTATAATAATAATCAACCCTAACACTCATGAATGCAGTTCATTAAGAACTTTCAAACTTTTTAAACTGACTACTGAACTCAACTAACCTTCCAGTCCAGTTGATCATGCAAGCAGTGGGTCCATCTCACCCAGAAGGCACGTAGCCCTGGTGGCCTGCTTCTCGCGGCATGAATGCACCCCAGTCAGTCAGTGCTGAGTTGACGGCTTGACAGAAATAAATCCTTGTCAGAGGCTGACATCTGTCAGGCTGCAGACAGTCACAAGCAAAGCAAAACATCAAATCTGATTCTCATTAATGACTTTTTATAAGTGTGACACTGAGACTTTGGAGCAATACAAATTCAGATGGCTTTGCAAATAACAGAAAAATAAATTTAAAAAAAAAAAAAAAAAAAAGAAAACACACCCAAATTAATGATGGTGACGACGACGTGATGACAATATGAGACTGGGTCGAACATTTCGAGCCAGTTCAAGACTGCAATCAATGTCTGCTTTTCTCAAAATAGATCAATCTTCTGTTGTCAGCTGCATGATACACTTAAGCTGAACAACTCTAAAATATATCCCCAGTGCAGAATTTTTTGATTTGCTTTAGATCGGTTTCAATCAAACTCCCAGCCTAGCTTAAAACATTCAACTTGCCAGCTGGGATTAAACTTAACCCTCTGGTTGTCAAAATGCCTGAATCTGCAGTGAGTTTACTGCAATCAGTCACGATTCAGCCTCATTAGGGCCTAAGAGTGTTGAACATCCAATTTCTCCTTGTAATTTCAAAGACTATTCAACCCCCCAGGTCATGAGAATTAAGATTTTTATCAGCCAAGGTGGATTTTTTTTCTGATCTTTTAAACAACCAACACTCCCTAACCACAGTGTGGGGGCAATTAAGAGAGGAGAATTGGTTCTTTGATTCAATTTATCAGTGGACATATATGTATTCGAGACTTAAAATGGTCATGAGGTTCCATCGGTGGGCACAATTAATTTAGAACTTATTAATAATTATAATAATAATCAACCCTAACACTCATGAATGCAGTTCATTAAGAACTTTCAAACTTTTTAAACTGACTACTGAACTCAACTAACCTTCCAGTCCAGTTGATCATGCAAGCAGTGGGTCCATCTCACCCAGAAGGCACGTAGCCCTGGTGGCCTGCTTCTCGCGGCATGAATGCACCCCAGTCAGTCAGTGCTGAGTTGACGGCTTGACAGAAATAAATCCTTGTCAGAGGCTGACATCTGTCAGGCTGCAGACAGTCACAAGCAAAGCAAAACATCAAATCTGATTCTCATTAATGACTTTTTATAAGTGTGACACTGAGACTTTGGAGCAATACAAATTCAGATGGCTTTGCAAATAACAGAAAAATAAATTTAAAAAAAAAAAAAAAAAAAAGAAAACACACCCAAATTAATGATGGTGACGACGACGTGATGACAATATGAGAC
>NW_028145980.1:0-43262 GCF_977016875.1 Pavona decussata
TTGATGGCATAGCAGGTGACGCGGCCCCCCCTCAAATTTATTCCAGCGCAAGGCGTCGAAGTTTCTTGGCTGTTTTCAGCTCACAGGCAGACTTCGTCTGCCTGTGAGCTGAAAACTACAGCCACCTTTTGGAAAATCAGCTCAGATAGCAAGCCCAAATTAGCCGGCTTGATGCAAATGGCCTCTGGCTGGTGTCAATTCACAGGGAAAGCAGTCAGCTGCAGCAAGGGGTAGCTACTGGAAAAATATTACCCTTTGCTATCTGAGCTGATTTTCCAAAAGGTGGCCACAAACTCAAAGGGCCACTTCTAGCAGTTACCCCTCCCCTAACACCCACCGCTGGCTGGACTTCTGCTTGAGCTACCCCAGAATACACTGGACAGTGAAAGGCTGCCTGACATTGATCTTTCACCCTAAAAGAAACCGACATGTTCTTTAGAGACCACAAAAAGAAGTCTCCTTGACTGGAGAATGGCAAATCAAAAAAATTCGGTAAAGTCAACACAACAAGCCAATTCATACCCACCCCTCCCCCCCTCCAGCTTTGCACTCCTGACCCCTCTAATGCCATTGGTTTTCAAGGCCAGACCCTGGCCTGTTTGATGGCATAGCAGGTGACCCGGCCCCCCCTCAAATTTATTCCAGCGCAAGGCGTCGAAGTTTCTTGGCTGTTTTCAGCTCACAGGCAGACTTCGTCTGCCTGTGAGCTGAAAACTACAGCCACCTTTTGGAAAATCAGCTCAGATAGCAAGCCCAAATTAGCCGGCTTGATGCAAATGGCCTCTGGCTGGTGTCAATTCACAGGGAAAGCAGTCAGCTGCAGCAAGGGGTAGCTACTGGAAAAATATTACCCTTTGCTATCTGAGCTGATTTTCCAAAAGGTGGCCACAAACTCAAAGGGCCACTTCTAGCAGTTACCCCTCCCCTAACACCCACCGCTGGCTGGACTTCTGCTTGAGCTACCCCAGAATACACTGGACAGTGAAAGGCTGCCTGACATTGATCTTTCACCCTAAAAGAAACCGACATGTTCTTTAGAGACCACAAAAAGAAGTCTCCTTGACTGGAGAATGGCAAATCAAAAAAATTCGGTAAAGTCAACACAACAAGCCAATTCATACCCACCCCTCCCCCCCTCCAGCTTTGCACTCCTGACCCCTCTAATGCCATTGGTTTTCAAGGCCAGACCCTGGCCTGTTTGATGGCATAGCAGGTGACCCGGCCCCCCCTCAAATTTATTCCAGCGCAAGGCGTCGAAGTTTCTTGGCTGTTTTCAGCTCACAGGCAGACTTCGTCTGCCTGTGAGCTGAAAACTACAGCCACCTTTTGGAAAATCAGCTCAGATAGCAAGCCCAAATTAGCCGGCTTGATGCAAATGGCCTCTGGCTGGTGTCAATTCACAGGGAAAGCAGTCAGCTGCAGCAAGGGGTAGCTACTGGAAAAATATTACCCTTTGCTATCTGAGCTGATTTTCCAAAAGGTGGCCACAAACTCAAAGGGCCACTTCTAGCAGTTACCCCTCCCCTAACACCCACCGCTGGCTGGACTTCTGCTTGAGCTACCCCAGAATACACTGGACAGTGAAAGGCTGCCTGACATTGATCTTTCACCCTAAAAGAAACCGACATGTTCTTTAGAGACCACAAAAAGAAGTCTCCTTGACTGGAGAATGGCAAATCAAAAAAATTCGGTAAAGTCAACACAACAAGCCAATTCATACCCACCCCTCCCCCCCTCCAGCTTTGCACTCCTGACCCCTCTAATGCCATTGGTTTTCAAGGCCAGACCCTGGCCTGTTTGATGGCATAGCAGGTGACCCGGCCCCCCCTCAAATTTATTCCAGCGCAAGGCGTCGAAGTTTCTTGGCTGTTTTCAGCTCACAGGCAGACTTCGTCTGCCTGTGAGCTGAAAACTACAGCCACCTTTTGGAAAATCAGCTCAGATAGCAAGCCCAAATTAGCCGGCTTGATGCAAATGGCCTCTGGCTGGTGTCAATTCACAGGGAAAGCAGTCAGCTGCAGCAAGGGGTAGCTACTGGAAAAATATTACCCTTTGCTATCTGAGCTGATTTTCCAAAAGGTGGCCACAAACTCAAAGGGCCACTTCTAGCAGTTACCCCTCCCCTAACACCCACCGCTGGCTGGACTTCTGCTTGAGCTACCCCAGAATACACTGGACAGTGAAAGGCTGCCTGACATTGATCTTTCACCCTAAAAGAAACCGACATGTTCTTTAGAGACCACAAAAAGAAGTCTCCTTGACTGGAGAATGGCAAATCAAAAAAATTCGGTAAAGTCAACACAACAAGCCAATTCATACCCACCCCTCCCCCCCTCCAGCTTTGCACTCCTGACCCCTCTAATGCCATTGGTTTTCAAGGCCAGACCCTGGCCTGTTTGATGGCATAGCAGGTGACGCGGCCCCCCCTCAAATTTATTCCAGCGCAAGGCGTCGAAGTTTCTTGGCTGTTTTCAGCTCACAGGCAGACTTCGTCTGCCTGTGAGCTGAAAACTACAGCCACCTTTTGGAAAATCAGCTCAGATAGCAAGCCCAAATTAGCCGGCTTGATGCAAATGGCCTCTGGCTGGTGTCAATTCACAGGGAAAGCAGTCAGCTGCAGCAAGGGGTAGCTACTGGAAAAATATTACCCTTTGCTATCTGAGCTGATTTTCCAAAAGGTGGCCACAAACTCAAAGGGCCACTTCTAGCAGTTACCCCTCCCCTAACACCCACCGCTGGCTGGACTTCTGCTTGAGCTACCCCAGAATACACTGGACAGTGAAAGGCTGCCTGACATTGATCTTTCACCCTAAAAGAAACCGACATGTTCTTTAGAGACCACAAAAAGAAGTCTCCTTGACTGGAGAATGGCAAATCAAAAAAATTCGGTAAAGTCAACACAACAAGCCAATTCATACCCACCCCTCCCCCCCTCCAGCTTTGCACTCCTGACCCCTCTAATGCCATTGGTTTTCAAGGCCAGACCCTGGCCTGTTTGATGGCATAGCAGGTGACCCGGCCCCCCCTCAAATTTATTCCAGCGCAAGGCGTCGAAGTTTCTTGGCTGTTTTCAGCTCACAGGCAGACTTCGTCTGCCTGTGAGCTGAAAACTACAGCCACCTTTTGGAAAATCAGCTCAGATAGCAAGCCCAAATTAGCCGGCTTGATGCAAATGGCCTCTGGCTGGTGTCAATTCACAGGGAAAGCAGTCAGCTGCAGCAAGGGGTAGCTACTGGAAAAATATTACCCTTTGCTATCTGAGCTGATTTTCCAAAAGGTGGCCACAAACTCAAAGGGCCACTTCTAGCAGTTACCCCTCCCCTAACACCCACCGCTGGCTGGACTTCTGCTTGAGCTACCCCAGAATACACTGGACAGTGAAAGGCTGCCTGACATTGATCTTTCACCCTAAAAGAAACCGACATGTTCTTTAGAGACCACAAAAAGAAGTCTCCTTGACTGGAGAATGGCAAATCAAAAAAATTCGGTAAAGTCAACACAACAAGCCAATTCATACCCACCCCTCCCCCCCTCCAGCTTTGCACTCCTGACCCCTCTAATGCCATTGGTTTTCAAGGCCAGACCCTGGCCTGTTTGATGGCATAGCAGGTGACGCGGCCCCCCCTCAAATTTATTCCAGCGCAAGGCGTCGAAGTTTCTTGGCTGTTTTCAGCTCACAGGCAGACTTCGTCTGCCTGTGAGCTGAAAACTACAGCCACCTTTTGGAAAATCAGCTCAGATAGCAAGCCCAAATTAGCCGGCTTGATGCAAATGGCCTCTGGCTGGTGTCAATTCACAGGGAAAGCAGTCAGCTGCAGCAAGGGGTAGCTACTGGAAAAATATTACCCTTTGCTATCTGAGCTGATTTTCCAAAAGGTGGCCACAAACTCAAAGGGCCACTTCTAGCAGTTACCCCTCCCCTAACACCCACCGCTGGCTGGACTTCTGCTTGAGCTACCCCAGAATACACTGGACAGTGAAAGGCTGCCTGACATTGATCTTTCACCCTAAAAGAAACCGACATGTTCTTTAGAGACCACAAAAAGAAGTCTCCTTGACTGGAGAATGGCAAATCAAAAAAATTCGGTAAAGTCAACACAACAAGCCAATTCATACCCACCCCTCCCCCCCTCCAGCTTTGCACTCCTGACCCCTCTAATGCCATTGGTTTTCAAGGCCAGACCCTGGCCTGTTTGATGGCATAGCAGGTGACCCGGCCCCCCCTCAAATTTATTCCAGCGCAAGGCGTCGAAGTTTCTTGGCTGTTTTCAGCTCACAGGCAGACTTCGTCTGCCTGTGAGCTGAAAACTACAGCCACCTTTTGGAAAATCAGCTCAGATAGCAAGCCCAAATTAGCCGGCTTGATGCAAATGGCCTCTGGCTGGTGTCAATTCACAGGGAAAGCAGTCAGCTGCAGCAAGGGGTAGCTACTGGAAAAATATTACCCTTTGCTATCTGAGCTGATTTTCCAAAAGGTGGCCACAAACTCAAAGGGCCACTTCTAGCAGTTACCCCTCCCCTAACACCCACCGCTGGCTGGACTTCTGCTTGAGCTACCCCAGAATACACTGGACAGTGAAAGGCTGCCTGACATTGATCTTTCACCCTAAAAGAAACCGACATGTTCTTTAGAGACCACAAAAAGAAGTCTCCTTGACTGGAGAATGGCAAATCAAAAAAATTCGGTAAAGTCAACACAACAAGCCAATTCATACCCACCCCTCCCCCCCTCCAGCTTTGCACTCCTGACCCCTCTAATGCCATTGGTTTTCAAGGCCAGACCCTGGCCTGTTTGATGGCATAGCAGGTGACCCGGCCCCCCCTCAAATTTATTCCAGCGCAAGGCGTCGAAGTTTCTTGGCTGTTTTCAGCTCACAGGCAGACTTCGTCTGCCTGTGAGCTGAAAACTAAAGCCACCTTTTGGAAAATCAGCTCAGATAGCAAGCCCAAATTAGCCGGCTTGATGCAAATGGCCTCTGGCTGGTGTCAATTCACAGGGAAAGCAGTCAGCTGCAGCAAGGGGTAGCTACTGGAAAAATATTACCCTTTGCTATCTGAGCTGATTTTCCAAAAGGTGGCCACAAACTCAAAGGGCCACTTCTAGCAGTTACCCCTCCCCTAACACCCACCGCTGGCTGGACTTCTGCTTGAGCTACCCCAGAATACACTGGACAGTGAAAGGCTGCCTGACATTGATCTTTCACCCTAAAAGAAACCGACATGTTCTTTAGAGACCACAAAAAGAAGTCTCCTTGACTGGAGAATGGCAAATCAAAAAAATTCGGTAAAGTCAACACAACAAGCCAATTCATACCCACCCCTCCCCCCCTCCAGCTTTGCACTCCTGACCCCTCTAATGCCATTGGTTTTCAAGGCCAGACCCTGGCCTGTTTGATGGCATAGCAGGTGACGCGGCCCCCCCTCAAATTTATTCCAGCGCAAGGCATCGAAGTTTCTTGGCTGTTTTCAGCTCACAGGCAGACTTCGTCTGCCTGTGAGCTGAAAACTACAGCCACCTTTTGGAAAATCAGCTCAGATAGCAAGCCCAAATTAGCCGGCTTGATGCAAATGGCCTCTGGCTGGTGTCAATTCACAGGGAAAGCAGTCAGCTGCAGCAAGGGGTAGCTACTGGAAAAATATTACCCTTTGCTATCTGAGCTGATTTTCCAAAAGGTGGCCACAAACTCAAAGGGCCACTTCTAGCAGTTACCCCTCCCCTAACACCCACCGCTGGCTGGACTTCTGCTTGAGCTACCCCAGAATACACTGGACAGTGAAAGGCTGCCTGACATTGATCTTTCACCCTAAAAGAAACCGACATGTTCTTTAGAGACCACAAAAAGAAGTCTCCTTGACTGGAGAATGGCAAATCAAAAAAATTCGGAAAGTCAACACAACAAGCCAATTCATACCCACCCCTCCCCCCCTCCAGCTTTGCACTCCTGACCCCTCTAATGCCATTGGTTTTCAAGGCCAGACCCTGGCCTGTTTGATGGCATAGCAGGTGACCCGGCCCCCCCTCAAATTTATTCCAGCGCAAGGCGTCGAAGTTTCTTGGCTGTTTTCAGCTCACAGGCAGACTTCGTCTGCCTGTGAGCTGAAAACTACAGCCACCTTTTGGAAAATCAGCTCAGATAGCAAGCCCAAATTAGCCGGCTTGATGCAAATGGCCTCTGGCTGGTGTCAATTCACAGGGAAAGCAGTCAGCTGCAGCAAGGGGTAGCTACTGGAAAAATATTACCCTTTGCTATCTGAGCTGATTTTCCAAAAGGTGGCCACAAACTCAAAGGGCCACTTCTAGCAGTTACCCCTCCCCTAACACCCACCGCTGGCTGGACTTCTGCTTGAGCTACCCCAGAATACACTGGACAGTGAAAGGCTGCCTGACATTGATCTTTCACCCTAAAAGAAACCGACATGTTCTTTAGAGACCACAAAAAGAAGTCTCCTTGACTGGAGAATGGCAAATCAAAAAAATTCGGTAAAGTCAACACAACAAGCCAATTCATACCCACCCCTCCCCCCCTCCAGCTTTGCACTCCTGACCCCTCTAATGCCATTGGTTTTCAAGGCCAGACCCTGGCCTGTTTGATGGCATAGCAGGTGACCCGGCCCCCCCTCAAATTTATTCCAGCGCAAGGCGTCGAAGTTTCTTGGCTGTTTTCAGCTCACAGGCAGACTTCGTCTGCCTGTGAGCTGAAAACTACAGCCACCTTTTGGAAAATCAGCTCAGATAGCAAGCCCAAATTAGCCGGCTTGATGCAAATGGCCTCTGGCTGGTGTCAATTCACAGGGAAAGCAGTCAGCTGCAGCAAGGGGTAGCTACTGGAAAAATATTACCCTTTGCTATCTGAGCTGATTTTCCAAAAGGTGGCCACAAACTCAAAGGGCCACTTCTAGCAGTTACCCCTCCCCTAACACCCACCGCTGGCTGGACTTCTGCTTGAGCTACCCCAGAATACACTGGACAGTGAAAGGCTGCCTGACATTGATCTTTCACCCTAAAAGAAACCGACATGTTCTTTAGAGACCACAAAAAGAAGTCTCCTTGACTGGAGAATGGCAAATCAAAAAAATTCGGTAAAGTCAACACAACAAGCCAATTCATACCCACCCCTCCCCCCCTCCAGCTTTGCACTCCTGACCCCTCTAATGCCATTGGTTTTCAAGGCCAGACCCTGGCCTGTTTGATGGCATAGCAGGTGACCCGGCCCCCCCTCAAATTTATTCCAGCGCAAGGCGTCGAAGTTTCTTGGCTGTTTTCAGCTCACAGGCAGACTTCGTCTGCCTGTGAGCTGAAAACTAAAGCCACCTTTTGGAAAATCAGCTCAGATAGCAAGCCCAAATTAGCCGGCTTGATGCAAATGGCCTCTGGCTGGTGTCAATTCACAGGGAAAGCAGTCAGCTGCAGCAAGGGGTAGCTACTGGAAAAATATTACCCTTTGCTATCTGAGCTGATTTTCCAAAAGGTGGCCACAAACTCAAAGGGCCACTTCTAGCAGTTACCCCTCCCCTAACACCCACCGCTGGCTGGACTTCTGCTTGAGCTACCCCAGAATACACTGGACAGTGAAAGGCTGCCTGACATTGATCTTTCACCCTAAAAGAAACCGACATGTTCTTTAGAGACCACAAAAAGAAGTCTCCTTGACTGGAGAATGGCAAATCAAAAAAATTCGGTAAAGTCAACACAACAAGCCAATTCATACCCACCCCTCCCCCCCTCCAGCTTTGCACTCCTGACCCCTCTAATGCCATTGGTTTTCAAGGCCAGACCCTGGCCTGTTTGATGGCATAGCAGGTGACGCGGCCCCCCCTCAAATTTATTCCAGCGCAAGGCATCGAAGTTTCTTGGCTGTTTTCAGCTCACAGGCAGACTTCGTCTGCCTGTGAGCTGAAAACTACAGCCACCTTTTGGAAAATCAGCTCAGATAGCAAGCCCAAATTAGCCGGCTTGATGCAAATTGCCTCTGGCTGGTGTCAATTCACAGGGAAAGCAGTCAGCTGCAGCAAGGGGTAGCTACTGGAAAAATATTACCCTTTGCTATCTGAGCTGATTTTCCAAAAGGTGGCCACAAACTCAAAGGGCCACTTCTAGCAGTTACCCCTCCCCTAACACCCACCGCTGGCTGGACTTCTGCTTGAGCTACCCCAGAATACACTGGACAGTGAAAGGCTGCCTGACATTGATCTTTCACCCTAAAAGAAACCGACATGTTCTTTAGAGACCACAAAAAGAAGTCTCCTTGACTGGAGAATGGCAAATCAAAAAAATTCGGAAAGTCAACACAACAAGCCAATTCATACCCACCCCTCCCCCCCTCCAGCTTTGCACTCCTGACCCCTCTAATGCCATTGGTTTTCAAGGCCAGACCCTGGCCTGTTTGATGGCATAGCAGGTGACCCGGCCCCCCCTCAAATTTATTCCAGCGCAAGGCGTCGAAGTTTCTTGGCTGTTTTCAGCTCACAGGCAGACTTCGTCTGCCTGTGAGCTGAAAACTACAGCCACCTTTTGGAAAATCAGCTCAGATAGCAAGCCCAAATTAGCCGGCTTGATGCAAATGGCCTCTGGCTGGTGTCAATTCACAGGGAAAGCAGTCAGCTGCAGCAAGGGGTAGCTACTGGAAAAATATTACCCTTTGCTATCTGAGCTGATTTTCCAAAAGGTGGCCACAAACTCAAAGGGCCACTTCTAGCAGTTACCCCTCCCCTAACACCCACCGCTGGCTGGACTTCTGCTTGAGCTACCCCAGAATACACTGGACAGTGAAAGGCTGCCTGACATTGATCTTTCACCCTAAAAGAAACCGACATGTTCTTTAGAGACCACAAAAAGAAGTCTCCTTGACTGGAGAATGGCAAATCAAAAAAATTCGGAAAGTCAACACAACAAGCCAATTCATACCCACCCCTCCCCCCCTCCAGCTCTGCACTCCTGACCCCTCTAATGCCATTGGTTTTCAAGGCCAGACCCTGGCCTGTTTGATGGCATAGCAGGTGACCCGGCCCCCCCTCAAATTTATTCCAGCGCAAGGCGTCGAAGTTTCTTGGCTGTTTTCAGCTCACAGGCAGACTTCGTCTGCCTGTGAGCTGAAAACTACAGCCACCTTTTGGAAAATCAGCTCAGATAGCAAGCCCAAATTAGCCGGCTTGATGCAAATGGCCTCTGGCTGGTGTCAATTCACAGGGAAAGCAGTCAGCTGCAGCAAGGGGTAGCTACTGGAAAAATATTACCCTTTGCTATCTGAGCTGATTTTCCAAAAGGTGGCCACAAACTCAAAGGGCCACTTCTAGCAGTTACCCCTCCCCTAACACCCACCGCTGGCTGGACTTCTGCTTGAGCTACCCCAGAATACACTGGACAGTGAAAGGCTGCCTGACATTGATCTTTCACCCTAAAAGAAACCGACATGTTCTTTAGAGACCACAAAAAGAAGTCTCCTTGACTGGAGAATGGCAAATCAAAAAAATTCGGTAAAGTCAACACAACAAGCCAATTCATACCCACCCCTCCCCCCCTCCAGCTTTGCACTCCTGACCCCTCTAATGCCATTGGTTTTCAAGGCCAGACCCTGGCCTGTTTGATGGCATAGCAGGTGACCCGGCCCCCCCTCAAATTTATTCCAGCGCAAGGCGTCGAAGTTTCTTGGCTGTTTTCAGCTCACAGGCAGACTTCGTCTGCCTGTGAGCTGAAAACTACAGCCACCTTTTGGAAAATCAGCTCAGATAGCAAGCCCAAATTAGCCGGCTTGATGCAAATGGCCTCTGGCTGGTGTCAATTCACAGGGAAAGCAGTCAGCTGCAGCAAGGGGTAGCTACTGGAAAAATATTACCCTTTGCTATCTGAGCTGATTTTCCAAAAGGTGGCCACAAACTCAAAGGGCCACTTCTAGCAGTTACCCCTCCCCTAACACCCACCGCTGGCTGGACTTCTGCTTGAGCTACCCCAGAATACACTGGACAGTGAAAGGCTGCCTGACATTGATCTTTCACCCTAAAAGAAACCGACATGTTCTTTAGAGACCACAAAAAGAAGTCTCCTTGACTGGAGAATGGCAAATCAAAAAAATTCGGTAAAGTCAACACAACAAGCCAATTCATACCCACCCCTCCCCCCCTCCAGCTTTGCACTCCTGACCCCTCTAATGCCATTGGTTTTCAAGGCCAGACCCTGGCCTGTTTGATGGCATAGCAGGTGACCCGGCCCCCCCTCAAATTTATTCCAGCGCAAGGCGTCGAAGTTTCTTGGCTGTTTTCAGCTCACAGGCAGACTTCGTCTGCCTGTGAGCTGAAAACTACAGCCACCTTTTGGAAAATCAGCTCAGATAGCAAGCCCAAATTAGCCGGCTTGATGCAAATGGCCTCTGGCTGGTGTCAATTCACAGGGAAAGCAGTCAGCTGCAGCAAGGGGTAGCTACTGGAAAAATATTACCCTTTGCTATCTGAGCTGATTTTCCAAAAGGTGGCCACAAACTCAAAGGGCCACTTCTAGCAGTTACCCCTCCCCTAACACCCACCGCTGGCTGGACTTCTGCTTGAGCTACCCCAGAATACACTGGACAGTGAAAGGCTGCCTGACATTGATCTTTCACCCTAAAAGAAACCGACATGTTCTTTAGAGACCACAAAAAGAAGTCTCCTTGACTGGAGAATGGCAAATCAAAAAAATTCGGTAAAGTCAACACAACAAGCCAATTCATACCCACCCCTCCCCCCCTCCAGCTTTGCACTCCTGACCCCTCTAATGCCATTGGTTTTCAAGGCCAGACCCTGGCCTGTTTGATGGCATAGCAGGTGACCCGGCCCCCCCTCAAATTTATTCCAGCGCAAGGCGTCGAAGTTTCTTGGCTGTTTTCAGCTCACAGGCAGACTTCGTCTGCCTGTGAGCTGAAAACTACAGCCACCTTTTGGAAAATCAGCTCAGATAGCAAGCCCAAATTAGCCGGCTTGATGCAAATGGCCTCTGGCTGGTGTCAATTCACAGGGAAAGCAGTCAGCTGCAGCAAGGGGTAGCTACTGGAAAAATATTACCCTTTGCTATCTGAGCTGATTTTCCAAAAGGTGGCCACAAACTCAAAGGGCCACTTCTAGCAGTTACCCCTCCCCTAACACCCACCGCTGGCTGGACTTCTGCTTGAGCTACCCCAGAATACACTGGACAGTGAAAGGCTGCCTGACATTGATCTTTCACCCTAAAAGAAACCGACATGTTCTTTAGAGACCACAAAAAGAAGTCTCCTTGACTGGAGAATGGCAAATCAAAAAAATTCGGTAAAGTCAACACAACAAGCCAATTCATACCCACCCCTCCCCCCCTCCAGCTTTGCACTCCTGACCCCTCTAATGCCATTGGTTTTCAAGGCCAGACCCTGGCCTGTTTGATGGCATAGCAGGTGACCCGGCCCCCCCTCAAATTTATTCCAGCGCAAGGCGTCGAAGTTTCTTGGCTGTTTTCAGCTCACAGGCAGACTTCGTCTGCCTGTGAGCTGAAAACTACAGCCACCTTTTGGAAAATCAGCTCAGATAGCAAGCCCAAATTAGCCGGCTTGATGCAAATGGCCTCTGGCTGGTGTCAATTCACAGGGAAAGCAGTCAGCTGCAGCAAGGGGTAGCTACTGGAAAAATATTACCCTTTGCTATCTGAGCTGATTTTCCAAAAGGTGGCCACAAACTCAAAGGGCCACTTCTAGCAGTTACCCCTCCCCTAACACCCACCGCTGGCTGGACTTCTGCTTGAGCTACCCCAGAATACACTGGACAGTGAAAGGCTGCCTGACATTGATCTTTCACCCTAAAAGAAACCGACATGTTCTTTAGAGACCACAAAAAGAAGTCTCCTTGACTGGAGAATGGCAAATCAAAAAAATTCGGTACAGTCAACACAACAAGCCAATTCATACCCACCCCTCCCCCCCTCCAGCTTTGCACTCCTGACCCCTCTAATGCCATTGGTTTTCAAGGCCAGACCCTGGCCTGTTTGATGGCATAGCAGGTGACGCGGCCCCCCCTCAAATTTATTCCAGCGCAAGGCGTCGAAGTTTCTTGGCTGTTTTAGGCTCACAGGCAGACTTCGTCTGCCTGTGAGCTGAAAACTACAGCCACCTTTTGGAAAATCAGCTCAGATAGCAAGCCCAAATTAGCCGGCTTGATGCAAATGGCCTCTGGCTGGTGTCAATTCACAGGGAAAGCAGTCAGCTGCAGCAAGGGGTAGCTACTGGAAAAATATTACCCTTTGCTATCTGAGCTGATTTTCCAAAAGGTGGCCACAAACTCAAAGGGCCACTTCTAGCAGTTACCCCTCCCCTAACACCCACCGCTGGCTGGACTTCTGCTTGAGCTACCCCAGAATACACTGGACAGTGAAAGGCTGCCTGACATTGATCTTTCACCCTAAAAGAAACCGACATGTTCTTTAGAGACCACAAAAAGAAGTCTCCTTGACTGGAGAATGGCAAATCAAAAAAATTCGGTAAAGTCAACACAACAAGCCAATTCATACCCACCCCTCCCCCCCTCCAGCTTTGCACTCCTGACCCCTCTAATGCCATTGGTTTTCAAGGCCAGACCCTGGCCTGTTTGATGGCATAGCAGGTGACGCGGCCCCCCCTCAAATTTATTCCAGCGCAAGGCGTCGAAGTTTCTTGGCTGTTTTCAGCTCACAGGCAGACTTCGTCTGCCTGTGAGCTGAAAACTACAGCCACCTTTTGGAAAATCAGCTCAGATAGCAAGCCCAAATTAGCCGGCTTGATGCAAATGGCCTCTGGCTGGTGTCAATTCACAGGGAAAGCAGTCAGCTGCAGCAAGGGGTAGCTACTGGAAAAATATTACCCTTTGCTATCTGAGCTGATTTTCCAAAAGGTGGCCACAAACTCAAAGGGCCACTTCTAGCAGTTACCCCTCCCCTAACACCCACCGCTGGCTGGACTTCTGCTTGAGCTACCCCAGAATACACTGGACAGTGAAAGGCTGCCTGACATTGATCTTTCACCCTAAAAGAAACCGACATGTTCTTTAGAGACCACAAAAAGAAGTCTCCTTGACTGGAGAATGGCAAATCAAAAAAATTCGGTAAAGTCAACACAACAAGCCAATTCATACCCACCCCTCCCCCCCTCCAGCTTTGCACTCCTGACCCCTCTAATGCCATTGGTTTTCAAGGCCAGACCCTGGCCTGTTTGATGGCATAGCAGGTGACGCGGCCCCCCCTCAAATTTATTCCAGCGCAAGGCGTCGAAGTTTCTTGGCTGTTTTCAGCTCACAGGCAGACTTCGTCTGCCTGTGAGCTGAAAACTACAGCCACCTTTTGGAAAATCAGCTCAGATAGCAAGCCCAAATTAGCCGGCTTGATGCAAATGGCCTCTGGCTGGTGTCAATTCACAGGGAAAGCAGTCAGCTGCAGCAAGGGGTAGCTACTGGAAAAATATTACCCTTTGCTATCTGAGCTGATTTTCCAAAAGGTGGCCACAAACTCAAAGGGCCACTTCTAGCAGTTACCCCTCCCCTAACACCCACCGCTGGCTGGACTTCTGCTTGAGCTACCCCAGAATACACTGGACAGTGAAAGGCTGCCTGACATTGATCTTTCACCCTAAAAGAAACCGACATGTTCTTTAGAGACCACAAAAAGAAGTCTCCTTGACTGGAGAATGGCAAATCAAAAAAATTCGGTAAAGTCAACACAACAAGCCAATTCATACCCACCCCTCCCCCCCTCCAGCTTTGCACTCCTGACCCCTCTAATGCCATTGGTTTTCAAGGCCAGACCCTGGCCTGTTTGATGGCATAGCAGGTGACGCGGCCCCCCCTCAAATTTATTCCAGCGCAAGGCGTCGAAGTTTCTTGGCTGTTTTAGGCTCACAGGCAGACTTCGTCTGCCTGTGAGCTGAAAACTACAGCCACCTTTTGGAAAATCAGCTCAGATAGCAAGCCCAAATTAGCCGGCTTGATGCAAATGGCCTCTGGCTGGTGTCAATTCACAGGGAAAGCAGTCAGCTGCAGCAAGGGGTAGCTACTGGAAAAATATTACCCTTTGCTATCTGAGCTGATTTTCCAAAAGGTGGCCACAAACTCAAAGGGCCACTTCTAGCAGTTACCCCTCCCCTAACACCCACCGCTGGCTGGACTTCTGCTTGAGCTACCCCAGAATACACTGGACAGTGAAAGGCTGCCTGACATTGATCTTTCACCCTAAAAGAAACCGACATGTTCTTTAGAGACCACAAAAAGAAGTCTCCTTGACTGGAGAATGGCAAATCAAAAAAATTCGGTAAAGTCAACACAACAAGCCAATTCATACCCACCCCTCCCCCCCTCCAGCTTTGCACTCCTGACCCCTCTAATGCCATTGGTTTTCAAGGCCAGACCCTGGCCTGTTTGATGGCATAGCAGGTGACCCGGCCCCCCCTCAAATTTATTCCAGCGCAAGGCGTCGAAGTTTCTTGGCTGTTTTCAGCTCACAGGCAGACTTCGTCTGCCTGTGAGCTGAAAACTACAGCCACCTTTTGGAAAATCAGCTCAGATAGCAAGCCCAAATTAGCCGGCTTGATGCAAATGGCCTCTGGCTGGTGTCAATTCACAGGGAAAGCAGTCAGCTGCAGCAAGGGGTAGCTACTGGAAAAATATTACCCTTTGCTATCTGAGCTGATTTTCCAAAAGGTGGCCACAAACTCAAAGGGCCACTTCTAGCAGTTACCCCTCCCCTAACACCCACCGCTGGCTGGACTTCTGCTTGAGCTACCCCAGAATACACTGGACAGTGAAAGGCTGCCTGACATTGATCTTTCACCCTAAAAGAAACCGACATGTTCTTTAGAGACCACAAAAAGAAGTCTCCTTGACTGGAGAATGGCAAATCAAAAAAATTCGGTACAGTCAACACAACAAGCCAATTCATACCCACCCCTCCCCCCCTCCAGCTTTGCACTCCTGACCCCTCTAATGCCATTGGTTTTCAAGGCCAGACCCTGGCCTGTTTGATGGCATAGCAGGTGACCCGGCCCCCCCTCAAATTTATTCCAGCGCAAGGCGTCGAAGTTTCTTGGCTGTTTTCAGCTCACAGGCAGACTTCGTCTGCCTGTGAGCTGAAAACTACAGCCACCTTTTGGAAAATCAGCTCAGATAGCAAGCCCAAATTAGCCGGCTTGATGCAAATGGCCTCTGGCTGGTGTCAATTCACAGGGAAAGCAGTCAGCTGCAGCAAGGGGTAGCTACTGGAAAAATATTACCCTTTGCTATCTGAGCTGATTTTCCAAAAGGTGGCCACAAACTCAAAGGGCCACTTCTAGCAGTTACCCCTCCCCTAACACCCACCGCTGGCTGGACTTCTGCTTGAGCTACCCCAGAATACACTGGACAGTGAAAGGCTGCCTGACATTGATCTTTCACCCTAAAAGAAACCGACATGTTCTTTAGAGACCACAAAAAGAAGTCTCCTTGACTGGAGAATGGCAAATCAAAAAAATTCGGTAAAGTCAACACAACAAGCCAATTCATACCCACCCCTCCCCCCCTCCAGCTTTGCACTCCTGACCCCTCTAATGCCATTGGTTTTCAAGGCCAGACCCTGGCCTGTTTGATGGCATAGCAGGTGACGCGGCCCCCCCTCAAATTTATTCCAGCGCAAGGCGTCGAAGTTTCTTGGCTGTTTTCAGCTCACAGGCAGACTTCGTCTGCCTGTGAGCTGAAAACTACAGCCACCTTTTGGAAAATCAGCTCAGATAGCAAGCCCAAATTAGCCGGCTTGATGCAAATGGCCTCTGGCTGGTGTCAATTCACAGGGAAAGCAGTCAGCTGCAGCAAGGGGTAGCTACTGGAAAAATATTACCCTTTGCTATCTGAGCTGATTTTCCAAAAGGTGGCCACAAACTCAAAGGGCCACTTCTAGCAGTTACCCCTCCCCTAACACCCACCGCTGGCTGGACTTCTGCTTGAGCTACCCCAGAATACACTGGACAGTGAAAGGCTGCCTGACATTGATCTTTCACCCTAAAAGAAACCGACATGTTCTTTAGAGACCACAAAAAGAAGTCTCCTTGACTGGAGAATGGCAAATCAAAAAAATTCGGTAAAGTCAACACAACAAGCCAATTCATACCCACCCCTCCCCCCCTCCAGCTTTGCACTCCTGACCCCTCTAATGCCATTGGTTTTCAAGGCCAGACCCTGGCCTGTTTGATGGCATAGCAGGTGACCCGGCCCCCCCTCAAATTTATTCCAGCGCAAGGCGTCGAAGTTTCTTGGCTGTTTTCAGCTCACAGGCAGACTTCGTCTGCCTGTGAGCTGAAAACTACAGCCACCTTTTGGAAAATCAGCTCAGATAGCAAGCCCAAATTAGCCGGCTTGATGCAAATGGCCTCTGGCTGGTGTCAATTCACAGGGAAAGCAGTCAGCTGCAGCAAGGGGTAGCTACTGGAAAAATATTACCCTTTGCTATCTGAGCTGATTTTCCAAAAGGTGGCCACAAACTCAAAGGGCCACTTCTAGCAGTTACCCCTCCCCTAACACCCACCGCTGGCTGGACTTCTGCTTGAGCTACCCCAGAATACACTGGACAGTGAAAGGCTGCCTGACATTGATCTTTCACCCTAAAAGAAACCGACATGTTCTTTAGAGACCACAAAAAGAAGTCTCCTTGACTGGAGAATGGCAAATCAAAAAAATTCGGTAAAGTCAACACAACAAGCCAATTCATACCCACCCCTCCCCCCCTCCAGCTTTGCACTCCTGACCCCTCTAATGCCATTGGTTTTCAAGGCCAGACCCTGGCCTGTTTGATGGCATAGCAGGTGACCCGGCCCCCCCTCAAATTTATTCCAGCGCAAGGCGTCGAAGTTTCTTGGCTGTTTTCAGCTCACAGGCAGACTTCGTCTGCCTGTGAGCTGAAAACTACAGCCACCTTTTGGAAAATCAGCTCAGATAGCAAGCCCAAATTAGCCGGCTTGATGCAAATGGCCTCTGGCTGGTGTCAATTCACAGGGAAAGCAGTCAGCTGCAGCAAGGGGTAGCTACTGGAAAAATATTACCCTTTGCTATCTGAGCTGATTTTCCAAAAGGTGGCCACAAACTCAAAGGGCCACTTCTAGCAGTTACCCCTCCCCTAACACCCACCGCTGGCTGGACTTCTGCTTGAGCTACCCCAGAATACACTGGACAGTGAAAGGCTGCCTGACATTGATCTTTCACCCTAAAAGAAACCGACATGTTCTTTAGAGACCACAAAAAGAAGTCTCCTTGACTGGAGAATGGCAAATCAAAAAAATTCGGTAAAGTCAACACAACAAGCCAATTCATACCCACCCCTCCCCCCCTCCAGCTTTGCACTCCTGACCCCTCTAATGCCATTGGTTTTCAAGGCCAGACCCTGGCCTGTTTGATGGCATAGCAGGTGACCCGGCCCCCCCTCAAATTTATTCCAGCGCAAGGCGTCGAAGTTTCTTGGCTGTTTTCAGCTCACAGGCAGACTTCGTCTGCCTGTGAGCTGAAAACTACAGCCACCTTTTGGAAAATCAGCTCAGATAGCAAGCCCAAATTAGCCGGCTTGATGCAAATGGCCTCTGGCTGGTGTCAATTCACAGGGAAAGCAGTCAGCTGCAGCAAGGGGTAGCTACTGGAAAAATATTACCCTTTGCTATCTGAGCTGATTTTCCAAAAGGTGGCCACAAACTCAAAGGGCCACTTCTAGCAGTTACCCCTCCCCTAACACCCACCGCTGGCTGGACTTCTGCTTGAGCTACCCCAGAATACACTGGACAGTGAAAGGCTGCCTGACATTGATCTTTCACCCTAAAAGAAACCGACATGTTCTTTAGAGACCACAAAAAGAAGTCTCCTTGACTGGAGAATGGCAAATCAAAAAAATTCGGTAAAGTCAACACAACAAGCCAATTCATACCCACCCCTCCCCCCCTCCAGCTTTGCACTCCTGACCCCTCTAATGCCATTGGTTTTCAAGGCCAGACCCTGGCCTGTTTGATGGCATAGCAGGTGACGCGGCCCCCCCTCAAATTTATTCCAGCGCAAGGCGTCGAAGTTTCTTGGCTGTTTTCAGCTCACAGGCAGACTTCGTCTGCCTGTGAGCTGAAAACTACAGCCACCTTTTGGAAAATCAGCTCAGATAGCAAGCCCAAATTAGCCGGCTTGATGCAAATGGCCTCTGGCTGGTGTCAATTCACAGGGAAAGCAGTCAGCTGCAGCAAGGGGTAGCTACTGGAAAAATATTACCCTTTGCTATCTGAGCTGATTTTCCAAAAGGTGGCCACAAACTCAAAGGGCCACTTCTAGCAGTTACCCCTCCCCTAACACCCACCGCTGGCTGGACTTCTGCTTGAGCTACCCCAGAATACACTGGACAGTGAAAGGCTGCCTGACATTGATCTTTCACCCTAAAAGAAACCGACATGTTCTTTAGAGACCACAAAAAGAAGTCTCCTTGACTGGAGAATGGCAAATCAAAAAAATTCGGTAAAGTCAACACAACAAGCCAATTCATACCCACCCCTCCCCCCCTCCAGCTTTGCACTCCTGACCCCTCTAATGCCATTGGTTTTCAAGGCCAGACCCTGGCCTGTTTGATGGCATAGCAGGTGACCTGGCCCCCCCTCAAATTTATTCCAGCGCAAGGCGTCGAAGTTTCTTGGCTGTTTTCAGCTCACAGGCAGACTTCGTCTGCCTGTGAGCTGAAAACTACAGCCACCTTTTGGAAAATCAGCTCAGATAGCAAGCCCAAATTAGCCGGCTTGATGCAAATGGCCTCTGGCTGGTGTCAATTCACAGGGAAAGCAGTCAGCTGCAGCAAGGGGTAGCTACTGGAAAAATATTACCCTTTGCTATCTGAGCTGATTTTCCAAAAGGTGGCCACAAACTCAAAGGGCCACTTCTAGCAGTTACCCCTCCCCTAACACCCACCGCTGGCTGGACTTCTGCTTGAGCTACCCCAGAATACACTGGACAGTGAAAGGCTGCCTGACATTGATCTTTCACCCTAAAAGAAACCGACATGTTCTTTAGAGACCACAAAAAGAAGTCTCCTTGACTGGAGAATGGCAAATCAAAAAAATTCGGTAAAGTCAACACAACAAGCCAATTCATACCCACCCCTCCCCCCCTCCAGCTTTGCACTCCTGACCCCTCTAATGCCATTGGTTTTCAAGGCCAGACCCTGGCCTGTTTGATGGCATAGCAGGTGACCCGGTCCCCCCTCAAATTTATTCCAGCGCAAGGCGTCGAAGTTTCTTGGCTGTTTTCAGCTCACAGGCAGACTTCGTCTGCCTGTGAGCTGAAAACTACAGCCACCTTTTGGAAAATCAGCTCAGATAGCAAGCCCAAATTAGCCGGCTTGATGCAAATGGCCTCTGGCTGGTGTCAATTCACAGGGAAAGCAGTCAGCTGCAGCAAGGGGTAGCTACTGGAAAAATATTACCCTTTGCTATCTGAGCTGATTTTCCAAAAGGTGGCCACAAACTCAAAGGGCCACTTCTAGCAGTTACCCCTCCCCTAACACCCACCGCTGGCTGGACTTCTGCTTGAGCTACCCCAGAATACACTGGACAGTGAAAGGCTGCCTGACATTGATCTTTCACCCTAAAAGAAACCGACATGTTCTTTAGAGACCACAAAAAGAAGTCTCCTTGACTGGAGAATGGCAAATCAAAAAAATTCGGTAAAGTCAACACAACAAGCCAATTCATACCCACCCCTCCCCCCCTCCAGCTTTGCACTCCTGACCCCTCTAATGCCATTGGTTTTCAAGGCCAGACCCTGGCCTGTTTGATGGCATAGCAGGTGACCCGGCCCCCCCTCAAATTTATTCCAGCGCAAGGCGTCGAAGTTTCTTGGCTGTTTTCAGCTCACAGGCAGACTTCGTCTGCCTGTGAGCTGAAAACTACAGCCACCTTTTGGAAAATCAGCTCAGATAGCAAGCCCAAATTAGCCGGCTTGATGCAAATGGCCTCTGGCTGGTGTCAATTCACAGGGAAAGCAGTCAGCTGCAGCAAGGGGTAGCTACTGGAAAAATATTACCCTTTGCTATCTGAGCTGATTTTCCAAAAGGTGGCCACAAACTCAAAGGGCCACTTCTAGCAGTTACCCCTCCCCTAACACCCACCGCTGGCTGGACTTCTGCTTGAGCTACCCCAGAATACACTGGACAGTGAAAGGCTGCCTGACATTGATCTTTCACCCTAAAAGAAACCGACATGTTCTTTAGAGACCACAAAAAGAAGTCTCCTTGACTGGAGAATGGCAAATCAAAAAAATTCGGTAAAGTCAACACAACAAGCCAATTCATACCCACCCCTCCCCCCCTCCAGCTTTGCACTCCTGACCCCTCTAATGCCATTGGTTTTCAAGGCCAGACCCTGGCCTGTTTGATGGCATAGCAGGTGACCCGGCCCCCCCTCAAATTTATTCCAGCGCAAGGCGTCGAAGTTTCTTGGCTGTTTTCAGCTCACAGGCAGACTTCGTCTGCCTGTGAGCTGAAAACTAAAGCCACCTTTTGGAAAATCAGCTCAGATAGCAAGCCCAAATTAGCCGGCTTGATGCAAATGGCCTCTGGCTGGTGTCAATTCACAGGGAAAGCAGTCAGCTGCAGCAAGGGGTAGCTACTGGAAAAATATTACCCTTTGCTATCTGAGCTGATTTTCCAAAAGGTGGCCACAAACTCAAAGGGCCACTTCTAGCAGTTACCCCTCCCCTAACACCCACCGCTGGCTGGACTTCTGCTTGAGCTACCCCAGAATACACTGGACAGTGAAAGGCTGCCTGACATTGATCTTTCACCCTAAAAGAAACCGACATGTTCTTTAGAGACCACAAAAAGAAGTCTCCTTGACTGGAGAATGGCAAATCAAAAAAATTCGGTAAAGTCAACACAACAAGCCAATTCATACCCACCCCTCCCCCCCTCCAGCTTTGCACTCCTGACCCCTCTAATGCCATTGGTTTTCAAGGCCAGACCCTGGCCTGTTTGATGGCATAGCAGGTGACGCGGCCCCCCCTCAAATTTATTCCAGCGCAAGGCATCGAAGTTTCTTGGCTGTTTTCAGCTCACAGGCAGACTTCGTCTGCCTGTGAGCTGAAAACTACAGCCACCTTTTGGAAAATCAGCTCAGATAGCAAGCCCAAATTAGCCGGCTTGATGCAAATGGCCTCTGGCTGGTGTCAATTCACAGGGAAAGCAGTCAGCTGCAGCAAGGGGTAGCTACTGGAAAAATATTACCCTTTGCTATCTGAGCTGATTTTCCAAAAGGTGGCCACAAACTCAAAGGGCCACTTCTAGCAGTTACCCCTCCCCTAACACCCACCGCTGGCTGGACTTCTGCTTGAGCTACCCCAGAATACACTGGACAGTGAAAGGCTGCCTGACATTGATCTTTCACCCTAAAAGAAACCGACATGTTCTTTAGAGACCACAAAAAGAAGTCTCCTTGACTGGAGAATGGCAAATCAAAAAAATTCGGTAAAGTCAACACAACAAGCCAATTCATACCCACCCCTCCCCCCCTCCAGCTTTGCACTCCTGACCCCTCTAATGCCATTGGTTTTCAAGGCCAGACCCTGGCCTGTTTGATGGCATAGCAGGTGACCCGGCCCCCCCTCAAATTTATTCCAGCGCAAGGCGTCGAAGTTTCTTGGCTGTTTTCAGCTCACAGGCAGACTTCGTCTGCCTGTGAGCTGAAAACTACAGCCACCTTTTGGAAAATCAGCTCAGATAGCAAGCCCAAATTAGCCGGCTTGATGCAAATGGCCTCTGGCTGGTGTCAATTCACAGGGAAAGCAGTCAGCTGCAGCAAGGGGTAGCTACTGGAAAAATATTACCCTTTGCTATCTGAGCTGATTTTCCAAAAGGTGGCCACAAACTCAAAGGGCCACTTCTAGCAGTTACCCCTCCCCTAACACCCACCGCTGGCTGGACTTCTGCTTGAGCTACCCCAGAATACACTGGACAGTGAAAGGCTGCCTGACATTGATCTTTCACCCTAAAAGAAACCGACATGTTCTTTAGAGACCACAAAAAGAAGTCTCCTTGACTGGAGAATGGCAAATCAAAAAAATTCGGAAAGTCAACACAACAAGCCAATTCATACCCACCCCTCCCCCCCTCCAGCTTTGCACTCCTGACCCCTCTAATGCCATTGGTTTTCAAGGCCAGACCCTGGCCTGTTTGATGGCATAGCAGGTGACCCGGCCCCCCCTCAAATTTATTCCAGCGCAAGGCGTCGAAGTTTCTTGGCTGTTTTCAGCTCACAGGCAGACTTCGTCTGCCTGTGAGCTGAAAACTACAGCCACCTTTTGGAAAATCAGCTCAGATAGCAAGCCCAAATTAGCCGGCTTGATGCAAATGGCCTCTGGCTGGTGTCAATTCACAGGGAAAGCAGTCAGCTGCAGCAAGGGGTAGCTACTGGAAAAATATTACCCTTTGCTATCTGAGCTGATTTTCCAAAAGGTGGCCACAAACTCAAAGGGCCACTTCTAGCAGTTACCCCTCCCCTAACACCCACCGCTGGCTGGACTTCTGCTTGAGCTACCCCAGAATACACTGGACAGTGAAAGGCTGCCTGACATTGATCTTTCACCCTAAAAGAAACCGACATGTTCTTTAGAGACCACAAAAAGAAGTCTCCTTGACTGGAGAATGGCAAATCAAAAAAATTCGGTAAAGTCAACACAACAAGCCAATTCATACCCACCCCTCCCCCCCTCCAGCTTTGCACTCCTGACCCCTCTAATGCCATTGGTTTTCAAGGCCAGACCCTGGCCTGTTTGATGGCATAGCAGGTGACCCGGCCCCCCCTCAAATTTATTCCAGCGCAAGGCGTCGAAGTTTCTTGGCTGTTTTCAGCTCACAGGCAGACTTCGTCTGCCTGTGAGCTGAAAACTACAGCCACCTTTTGGAAAATCAGCTCAGATAGCAAGCCCAAATTAGCCGGCTTGATGCAAATGGCCTCTGGCTGGTGTCAATTCACAGGGAAAGCAGTCAGCTGCAGCAAGGGGTAGCTACTGGAAAAATATTACCCTTTGCTATCTGAGCTGATTTTCCAAAAGGTGGCCACAAACTCAAAGGGCCACTTCTAGCAGTTACCCCTCCCCTAACACCCACCGCTGGCTGGACTTCTGCTTGAGCTACCCCAGAATACACTGGACAGTGAAAGGCTGCCTGACATTGATCTTTCACCCTAAAAGAAACCGACATGTTCTTTAGAGACCACAAAAAGAAGTCTCCTTGACTGGAGAATGGCAAATCAAAAAAATTCGGTAAAGTCAACACAACAAGCCAATTCATACCCACCCCTCCCCCCCTCCAGCTTTGCACTCCTGACCCCTCTAATGCCATTGGTTTTCAAGGCCAGACCCTGGCCTGTTTGATGGCATAGCAGGTGACCCGGCCCCCCCTCAAATTTATTCCAGCGCAAGGCGTCGAAGTTTCTTGGCTGTTTTCAGCTCACAGGCAGACTTCGTCTGCCTGTGAGCTGAAAACTACAGCCACCTTTTGGAAAATCAGCTCAGATAGCAAGCCCAAATTAGCCGGCTTGATGCAAATGGCCTCTGGCTGGTGTCAATTCACAGGGAAAGCAGTCAGCTGCAGCAAGGGGTAGCTACTGGAAAAATATTACCCTTTGCTATCTGAGCTGATTTTCCAAAAGGTGGCCACAAACTCAAAGGGCCACTTCTAGCAGTTACCCCTCCCCTAACACCCACCGCTGGCTGGACTTCTGCTTGAGCTACCCCAGAATACACTGGACAGTGAAAGGCTGCCTGACATTGATCTTTCACCCTAAAAGAAACCGACATGTTCTTTAGAGACCACAAAAAGAAGTCTCCTTGACTGGAGAATGGCAAATCAAAAAAATTCGGTAAAGTCAACACAACAAGCCAATTCATACCCACCCCTCCCCCCCTCCAGCTTTGCACTCCTGACCCCTCTAATGCCATTGGTTTTCAAGGCCAGACCCTGGCCTGTTTGATGGCATAGCAGGTGACCCGGCCCCCCCTCAAATTTATTCCAGCGCAAGGCGTCGAAGTTTCTTGGCTGTTTTCAGCTCACAGGCAGACTTCGTCTGCCTGTGAGCTGAAAACTACAGCCACCTTTTGGAAAATCAGCTCAGATAGCAAGCCCAAATTAGCCGGCTTGATGCAAATGGCCTCTGGCTGGTGTCAATTCACAGGGAAAGCAGTCAGCTGCAGCAAGGGGTAGCTACTGGAAAAATATTACCCTTTGCTATCTGAGCTGATTTTCCAAAAGGTGGCCACAAACTCAAAGGGCCACTTCTAGCAGTTACCCCTCCCCTAACACCCACCGCTGGCTGGACTTCTGCTTGAGCTACCCCAGAATACACTGGACAGTGAAAGGCTGCCTGACATTGATCTTTCACCCTAAAAGAAACCGACATGTTCTTTAGAGACCACAAAAAGAAGTCTCCTTGACTGGAGAATGGCAAATCAAAAAAATTCGGTAAAGTCAACACAACAAGCCAATTCATACCCACCCCTCCCCCCCTCCAGCTTTGCACTCCTGACCCCTCTAATGCCATTGGTTTTCAAGGCCAGACCCTGGCCTGTTTGATGGCATAGCAGGTGACCCGGCCCCCCCTCAAATTTATTCCAGCGCAAGGCGTCGAAGTTTCTTGGCTGTTTTCAGCTCACAGGCAGACTTCGTCTGCCTGTGAGCTGAAAACTACAGCCACCTTTTGGAAAATCAGCTCAGATAGCAAGCCCAAATTAGCCGGCTTGATGCAAATGGCCTCTGGCTGGTGTCAATTCACAGGGAAAGCAGTCAGCTGCAGCAAGGGGTAGCTACTGGAAAAATATTACCCTTTGCTATCTGAGCTGATTTTCCAAAAGGTGGCCACAAACTCAAAGGGCCACTTCTAGCAGTTACCCCTCCCCTAACACCCACCGCTGGCTGGACTTCTGCTTGAGCTACCCCAGAATACACTGGACAGTGAAAGGCTGCCTGACATTGATCTTTCACCCTAAAAGAAACCGACATGTTCTTTAGAGACCACAAAAAGAAGTCTCCTTGACTGGAGAATGGCAAATCAAAAAAATTCGGTAAAGTCAACACAACAAGCCAATTCATACCCACCCCTCCCCCCCTCCAGCTTTGCACTCCTGACCCCTCTAATGCCATTGGTTTTCAAGGCCAGACCCTGGCCTGTTTGATGGCATAGCAGGTGACGCGGCCCCCCCTCAAATTTATTCCAGCGCAAGGCGTCGAAGTTTCTTGGCTGTTTTAGGCTCACAGGCAGACTTCGTCTGCCTGTGAGCTGAAAACTACAGCCACCTTTTGGAAAATCAGCTCAGATAGCAAGCCCAAATTAGCCGGCTTGATGCAAATGGCCTCTGGCTGGTGTCAATTCACAGGGAAAGCAGTCAGCTGCAGCAAGGGGTAGCTACTGGAAAAATATTACCCTTTGCTATCTGAGCTGATTTTCCAAAAGGTGGCCACAAACTCAAAGGGCCACTTCTAGCAGTTACCCCTCCCCTAACACCCACCGCTGGCTGGACTTCTGCTTGAGCTACCCCAGAATACACTGGACAGTGAAAGGCTGCCTGACATTGATCTTTCACCCTAAAAGAAACCGACATGTTCTTTAGAGACCACAAAAAGAAGTCTCCTTGACTGGAGAATGGCAAATCAAAAAAATTCGGTAAAGTCAACACAACAAGCCAATTCATACCCACCCCTCCCCCCCTCCAGCTTTGCACTCCTGACCCCTCTAATGCCATTGGTTTTCAAGGCCAGACCCTGGCCTGTTTGATGGCATAGCAGGTGACGCGGCCCCCCCTCAAATTTATTCCAGCGCAAGGCGTCGAAGTTTCTTGGCTGTTTTCAGCTCACAGGCAGACTTCGTCTGCCTGTGAGCTGAAAACTACAGCCACCTTTTGGAAAATCAGCTCAGATAGCAAGCCCAAATTAGCCGGCTTGATGCAAATGGCCTCTGGCTGGTGTCAATTCACAGGGAAAGCAGTCAGCTGCAGCAAGGGGTAGCTACTGGAAAAATATTACCCTTTGCTATCTGAGCTGATTTTCCAAAAGGTGGCCACAAACTCAAAGGGCCACTTCTAGCAGTTACCCCTCCCCTAACACCCACCGCTGGCTGGACTTCTGCTTGAGCTACCCCAGAATACACTGGACAGTGAAAGGCTGCCTGACATTGATCTTTCACCCTAAAAGAAACCGACATGTTCTTTAGAGACCACAAAAAGAAGTCTCCTTGACTGGAGAATGGCAAATCAAAAAAATTCGGTAAAGTCAACACAACAAGCCAATTCATACCCACCCCTCCCCCCCTCCAGCTTTGCACTCCTGACCCCTCTAATGCCATTGGTTTTCAAGGCCAGACCCTGGCCTGTTTGATGGCATAGCAGGTGACGCGGCCCCCCCTCAAATTTATTCCAGCGCAAGGCGTCGAAGTTTCTTGGCTGTTTTCAGCTCACAGGCAGACTTCGTCTGCCTGTGAGCTGAAAACTACAGCCACCTTTTGGAAAATCAGCTCAGATAGCAAGCCCAAATTAGCCGGCTTGATGCAAATGGCCTCTGGCTGGTGTCAATTCACAGGGAAAGCAGTCAGCTGCAGCAAGGGGTAGCTACTGGAAAAATATTACCCTTTGCTATCTGAGCTGATTTTCCAAAAGGTGGCCACAAACTCAAAGGGCCACTTCTAGCAGTTACCCCTCCCCTAACACCCACCGCTGGCTGGACTTCTGCTTGAGCTACCCCAGAATACACTGGACAGTGAAAGGCTGCCTGACATTGATCTTTCACCCTAAAAGAAACCGACATGTTCTTTAGAGACCACAAAAAGAAGTCTCCTTGACTGGAGAATGGCAAATCAAAAAAATTCGGTAAAGTCAACACAACAAGCCAATTCATACCCACCCCTCCCCCCCTCCAGCTTTGCACTCCTGACCCCTCTAATGCCATTGGTTTTCAAGGCCAGACCCTGGCCTGTTTGATGGCATAGCAGGTGACGCGGCCCCCCCTCAAATTTATTCCAGCGCAAGGCGTCGAAGTTTCTTGGCTGTTTTAGGCTCACAGGCAGACTTCGTCTGCCTGTGAGCTGAAAACTACAGCCACCTTTTGGAAAATCAGCTCAGATAGCAAGCCCAAATTAGCCGGCTTGATGCAAATGGCCTCTGGCTGGTGTCAATTCACAGGGAAAGCAGTCAGCTGCAGCAAGGGGTAGCTACTGGAAAAATATTACCCTTTGCTATCTGAGCTGATTTTCCAAAAGGTGGCCACAAACTCAAAGGGCCACTTCTAGCAGTTACCCCTCCCCTAACACCCACCGCTGGCTGGACTTCTGCTTGAGCTACCCCAGAATACACTGGACAGTGAAAGGCTGCCTGACATTGATCTTTCACCCTAAAAGAAACCGACATGTTCTTTAGAGACCACAAAAAGAAGTCTCCTTGACTGGAGAATGGCAAATCAAAAAAATTCGGTAAAGTCAACACAACAAGCCAATTCATACCCACCCCTCCCCCCCTCCAGCTTTGCACTCCTGACCCCTCTAATGCCATTGGTTTTCAAGGCCAGACCCTGGCCTGTTTGATGGCATAGCAGGTGACCCGGCCCCCCCTCAAATTTATTCCAGCGCAAGGCGTCGAAGTTTCTTGGCTGTTTTCAGCTCACAGGCAGACTTCGTCTGCCTGTGAGCTGAAAACTACAGCCACCTTTTGGAAAATCAGCTCAGATAGCAAGCCCAAATTAGCCGGCTTGATGCAAATGGCCTCTGGCTGGTGTCAATTCACAGGGAAAGCAGTCAGCTGCAGCAAGGGGTAGCTACTGGAAAAATATTACCCTTTGCTATCTGAGCTGATTTTCCAAAAGGTGGCCACAAACTCAAAGGGCCACTTCTAGCAGTTACCCCTCCCCTAACACCCACCGCTGGCTGGACTTCTGCTTGAGCTACCCCAGAATACACTGGACAGTGAAAGGCTGCCTGACATTGATCTTTCACCCTAAAAGAAACCGACATGTTCTTTAGAGACCACAAAAAGAAGTCTCCTTGACTGGAGAATGGCAAATCAAAAAAATTCGGTAAAGTCAACACAACAAGCCAATTCATACCCACCCCTCCCCCCCTCCAGCTTTGCACTCCTGACCCCTCTAATGCCATTGGTTTTCAAGGCCAGACCCTGGCCTGTTTGATGGCATAGCAGGTGACCCGGCCCCCCCTCAAATTTATTCCAGCGCAAGGCGTCGAAGTTTCTTGGCTGTTTTCAGCTCACAGGCAGACTTCGTCTGCCTGTGAGCTGAAAACTACAGCCACCTTTTGGAAAATCAGCTCAGATAGCAAGCCCAAATTAGCCGGCTTGATGCAAATGGCCTCTGGCTGGTGTCAATTCACAGGGAAAGCAGTCAGCTGCAGCAAGGGGTAGCTACTGGAAAAATATTACCCTTTGCTATCTGAGCTGATTTTCCAAAAGGTGGCCACAAACTCAAAGGGCCACTTCTAGCAGTTACCCCTCCCCTAACACCCACCGCTGGCTGGACTTCTGCTTGAGCTACCCCAGAATACACTGGACAGTGAAAGGCTGCCTGACATTGATCTTTCACCCTAAAAGAAACCGACATGTTCTTTAGAGACCACAAAAAGAAGTCTCCTTGACTGGAGAATGGCAAATCAAAAAAATTCGGTAAAGTCAACACAACAAGCCAATTCATACCCACCCCTCCCCCCCTCCAGCTTTGCACTCCTGACCCCTCTAATGCCATTGGTTTTCAAGGCCAGACCCTGGCCTGTTTGATGGCATAGCAGGTGACGCGGCCCCCCCTCAAATTTATTCCAGCGCAAGGCGTCGAAGTTTCTTGGCTGTTTTCAGCTCACAGGCAGACTTCGTCTGCCTGTGAGCTGAAAACTACAGCCACCTTTTGGAAAATCAGCTCAGATAGCAAGCCCAAATTAGCCGGCTTGATGCAAATGGCCTCTGGCTGGTGTCAATTCACAGGGAAAGCAGTCAGCTGCAGCAAGGGGTAGCTACTGGAAAAATATTACCCTTTGCTATCTGAGCTGATTTTCCAAAAGGTGGCCACAAACTCAAAGGGCCACTTCTAGCAGTTACCCCTCCCCTAACACCCACCGCTGGCTGGACTTCTGCTTGAGCTACCCCAGAATACACTGGACAGTGAAAGGCTGCCTGACATTGATCTTTCACCCTAAAAGAAACCGACATGTTCTTTAGAGACCACAAAAAGAAGTCTCCTTGACTGGAGAATGGCAAATCAAAAAAATTCGGTAAAGTCAACACAACAAGCCAATTCATACCCACCCCTCCCCCCCTCCAGCTTTGCACTCCTGACCCCTCTAATGCCATTGGTTTTCAAGGCCAGACCCTGGCCTGTTTGATGGCATAGCAGGTGACCCGGCCCCCCCTCAAATTTATTCCAGCGCAAGGCGTCGAAGTTTCTTGGCTGTTTTCAGCTCACAGGCAGACTTCGTCTGCCTGTGAGCTGAAAACTACAGCCACCTTTTGGAAAATCAGCTCAGATAGCAAGCCCAAATTAGCCGGCTTGATGCAAATGGCCTCTGGCTGGTGTCAATTCACAGGGAAAGCAGTCAGCTGCAGCAAGGGGTAGCTACTGGAAAAATATTACCCTTTGCTATCTGAGCTGATTTTCCAAAAGGTGGCCACAAACTCAAAGGGCCACTTCTAGCAGTTACCCCTCCCCTAACACCCACCGCTGGCTGGACTTCTGCTTGAGCTACCCCAGAATACACTGGACAGTGAAAGGCTGCCTGACATTGATCTTTCACCCTAAAAGAAACCGACATGTTCTTTAGAGACCACAAAAAGAAGTCTCCTTGACTGGAGAATGGCAAATCAAAAAAATTCGGTACAGTCAACACAACAAGCCAATTCATACCCACCCCTCCCCCCCTCCAGCTTTGCACTCCTGACCCCTCTAATGCCATTGGTTTTCAAGGCCAGACCCTGGCCTGTTTGATGGCATAGCAGGTGACGCGGCCCCCCCTCAAATTTATTCCAGCGCAAGGCGTCGAAGTTTCTTGGCTGTTTTAGGCTCACAGGCAGACTTCGTCTGCCTGTGAGCTGAAAACTACAGCCACCTTTTGGAAAATCAGCTCAGATAGCAAGCCCAAATTAGCCGGCTTGATGCAAATGGCCTCTGGCTGGTGTCAATTCACAGGGAAAGCAGTCAGCTGCAGCAAGGGGTAGCTACTGGAAAAATATTACCCTTTGCTATCTGAGCTGATTTTCCAAAAGGTGGCCACAAACTCAAAGGGCCACTTCTAGCAGTTACCCCTCCCCTAACACCCACCGCTGGCTGGACTTCTGCTTGAGCTACCCCAGAATACACTGGACAGTGAAAGGCTGCCTGACATTGATCTTTCACCCTAAAAGAAACCGACATGTTCTTTAGAGACCACAAAAAGAAGTCTCCTTGACTGGAGAATGGCAAATCAAAAAAATTCGGTAAAGTCAACACAACAAGCCAATTCATACCCACCCCTCCCCCCCTCCAGCTTTGCACTCCTGACCCCTCTAATGCCATTGGTTTTCAAGGCCAGACCCTGGCCTGTTTGATGGCATAGCAGGTGACGCGGCCCCCCCTCAAATTTATTCCAGCGCAAGGCGTCGAAGTTTCTTGGCTGTTTTCAGCTCACAGGCAGACTTCGTCTGCCTGTGAGCTGAAAACTACAGCCACCTTTTGGAAAATCAGCTCAGATAGCAAGCCCAAATTAGCCGGCTTGATGCAAATGGCCTCTGGCTGGTGTCAATTCACAGGGAAAGCAGTCAGCTGCAGCAAGGGGTAGCTACTGGAAAAATATTACCCTTTGCTATCTGAGCTGATTTTCCAAAAGGTGGCCACAAACTCAAAGGGCCACTTCTAGCAGTTACCCCTCCCCTAACACCCACCGCTGGCTGGACTTCTGCTTGAGCTACCCCAGAATACACTGGACAGTGAAAGGCTGCCTGACATTGATCTTTCACCCTAAAAGAAACCGACATGTTCTTTAGAGACCACAAAAAGAAGTCTCCTTGACTGGAGAATGGCAAATCAAAAAAATTCGGTAAAGTCAACACAACAAGCCAATTCATACCCACCCCTCCCCCCCTCCAGCTTTGCACTCCTGACCCCTCTAATGCCATTGGTTTTCAAGGCCAGACCCTGGCCTGTTTGATGGCATAGCAGGTGACGCGGCCCCCCCTCAAATTTATTCCAGCGCAAGGCGTCGAAGTTTCTTGGCTGTTTTCAGCTCACAGGCAGACTTCGTCTGCCTGTGAGCTGAAAACTACAGCCACCTTTTGGAAAATCAGCTCAGATAGCAAGCCCAAATTAGCCGGCTTGATGCAAATGGCCTCTGGCTGGTGTCAATTCACAGGGAAAGCAGTCAGCTGCAGCAAGGGGTAGCTACTGGAAAAATATTACCCTTTGCTATCTGAGCTGATTTTCCAAAAGGTGGCCACAAACTCAAAGGGCCACTTCTAGCAGTTACCCCTCCCCTAACACCCACCGCTGGCTGGACTTCTGCTTGAGCTACCCCAGAATACACTGGACAGTGAAAGGCTGCCTGACATTGATCTTTCACCCTAAAAGAAACCGACATGTTCTTTAGAGACCACAAAAAGAAGTCTCCTTGACTGGAGAATGGCAAATCAAAAAAATTCGGTAAAGTCAACACAACAAGCCAATTCATACCCACCCCTCCCCCCCTCCAGCTTTGCACTCCTGACCCCTCTAATGCCATTGGTTTTCAAGGCCAGACCCTGGCCTGTTTGATGGCATAGCAGGTGACGCGGCCCCCCCTCAAATTTATTCCAGCGCAAGGCGTCGAAGTTTCTTGGCTGTTTTAGGCTCACAGGCAGACTTCGTCTGCCTGTGAGCTGAAAACTACAGCCACCTTTTGGAAAATCAGCTCAGATAGCAAGCCCAAATTAGCCGGCTTGATGCAAATGGCCTCTGGCTGGTGTCAATTCACAGGGAAAGCAGTCAGCTGCAGCAAGGGGTAGCTACTGGAAAAATATTACCCTTTGCTATCTGAGCTGATTTTCCAAAAGGTGGCCACAAACTCAAAGGGCCACTTCTAGCAGTTACCCCTCCCCTAACACCCACCGCTGGCTGGACTTCTGCTTGAGCTACCCCAGAATACACTGGACAGTGAAAGGCTGCCTGACATTGATCTTTCACCCTAAAAGAAACCGACATGTTCTTTAGAGACCACAAAAAGAAGTCTCCTTGACTGGAGAATGGCAAATCAAAAAAATTCGGTAAAGTCAACACAACAAGCCAATTCATACCCACCCCTCCCCCCCTCCAGCTTTGCACTCCTGACCCCTCTAATGCCATTGGTTTTCAAGGCCAGACCCTGGCCTGTTTGATGGCATAGCAGGTGACCCGGCCCCCCCTCAAATTTATTCCAGCGCAAGGCGTCGAAGTTTCTTGGCTGTTTTCAGCTCACAGGCAGACTTCGTCTGCCTGTGAGCTGAAAACTACAGCCACCTTTTGGAAAATCAGCTCAGATAGCAAGCCCAAATTAGCCGGCTTGATGCAAATGGCCTCTGGCTGGTGTCAATTCACAGGGAAAGCAGTCAGCTGCAGCAAGGGGTAGCTACTGGAAAAATATTACCCTTTGCTATCTGAGCTGATTTTCCAAAAGGTGGCCACAAACTCAAAGGGCCACTTCTAGCAGTTACCCCTCCCCTAACACCCACCGCTGGCTGGACTTCTGCTTGAGCTACCCCAGAATACACTGGACAGTGAAAGGCTGCCTGACATTGATCTTTCACCCTAAAAGAAACCGACATGTTCTTTAGAGACCACAAAAAGAAGTCTCCTTGACTGGAGAATGGCAAATCAAAAAAATTCGGTACAGTCAACACAACAAGCCAATTCATACCCACCCCTCCCCCCCTCCAGCTTTGCACTCCTGACCCCTCTAATGCCATTGGTTTTCAAGGCCAGACCCTGGCCTGTTTGATGGCATAGCAGGTGACCCGGCCCCCCCTCAAATTTATTCCAGCGCAAGGCGTCGAAGTTTCTTGGCTGTTTTAGGCTCACAGGCAGACTTCGTCTGCCTGTGAGCTGAAAACTACAGCCACCTTTTGGAAAATCAGCTCAGATAGCAAGCCCAAATTAGCCGGCTTGATGCAAATGGCCTCTGGCTGGTGTCAATTCACAGGGAAAGCAGTCAGCTGCAGCAAGGGGTAGCTACTGGAAAAATATTACCCTTTGCTATCTGAGCTGATTTTCCAAAAGGTGGCCACAAACTCAAAGGGCCACTTCTAGCAGTTACCCCTCCCCTAACACCCACCGCTGGCTGGACTTCTGCTTGAGCTACCCCAGAATACACTGGACAGTGAAAGGCTGCCTGACATTGATCTTTCACCCTAAAAGAAACCGACATGTTCTTTAGAGACCACAAAAAGAAGTCTCCTTGACTGGAGAATGGCAAATCAAAAAAATTCGGTAAAGTCAACACAACAAGCCAATTCATACCCACCCCTCCCCCCCTCCAGCTTTGCACTCCTGACCCCTCTAATGCCATTGGTTTTCAAGGCCAGACCCTGGCCTGTTTGATGGCATAGCAGGTGACGCGGCCCCCCCTCAAATTTATTCCAGCGCAAGGCGTCGAAGTTTCTTGGCTGTTTTCAGCTCACAGGCAGACTTCGTCTGCCTGTGAGCTGAAAACTACAGCCACCTTTTGGAAAATCAGCTCAGATAGCAAGCCCAAATTAGCCGGCTTGATGCAAATGGCCTCTGGCTGGTGTCAATTCACAGGGAAAGCAGTCAGCTGCAGCAAGGGGTAGCTACTGGAAAAATATTACCCTTTGCTATCTGAGCTGATTTTCCAAAAGGTGGCCACAAACTCAAAGGGCCACTTCTAGCAGTTACCCCTCCCCTAACACCCACCGCTGGCTGGACTTCTGCTTGAGCTACCCCAGAATACACTGGACAGTGAAAGGCTGCCTGACATTGATCTTTCACCCTAAAAGAAACCGACATGTTCTTTAGAGACCACAAAAAGAAGTCTCCTTGACTGGAGAATGGCAAATCAAAAAAATTCGGTAAAGTCAACACAACAAGCCAATTCATACCCACCCCTCCCCCCCTCCAGCTTTGCACTCCTGACCCCTCTAATGCCATTGGTTTTCAAGGCCAGACCCTGGCCTGTTTGATGGCATAGCAGGTGACGCGGCCCCCCCTCAAATTTATTCCAGCGCAAGGCGTCGAAGTTTCTTGGCTGTTTTCAGCTCACAGGCAGACTTCGTCTGCCTGTGAGCTGAAAACTACAGCCACCTTTTGGAAAATCAGCTCAGATAGCAAGCCCAAATTAGCCGGCTTGATGCAAATGGCCTCTGGCTGGTGTCAATTCACAGGGAAAGCAGTCAGCTGCAGCAAGGGGTAGCTACTGGAAAAATATTACCCTTTGCTATCTGAGCTGATTTTCCAAAAGGTGGCCACAAACTCAAAGGGCCACTTCTAGCAGTTACCCCTCCCCTAACACCCACCGCTGGCTGGACTTCTGCTTGAGCTACCCCAGAATACACTGGACAGTGAAAGGCTGCCTGACATTGATCTTTCACCCTAAAAGAAACCGACATGTTCTTTAGAGACCACAAAAAGAAGTCTCCTTGACTGGAGAATGGCAAATCAAAAAAATTCGGTAAAGTCAACACAACAAGCCAATTCATACCCACCCCTCCCCCCCTCCAGCTTTGCACTCCTGACCCCTCTAATGCCATTGGTTTTCAAGGCCAGACCCTGGCCTGTTTGATGGCATAGCAGGTGACGCGGCCCCCCCTCAAATTTATTCCAGCGCAAGGCGTCGAAGTTTCTTGGCTGTTTTAGGCTCACAGGCAGACTTCGTCTGCCTGTGAGCTGAAAACTACAGCCACCTTTTGGAAAATCAGCTCAGATAGCAAGCCCAAATTAGCCGGCTTGATGCAAATGGCCTCTGGCTGGTGTCAATTCACAGGGAAAGCAGTCAGCTGCAGCAAGGGGTAGCTACTGGAAAAATATTACCCTTTGCTATCTGAGCTGATTTTCCAAAAGGTGGCCACAAACTCAAAGGGCCACTTCTAGCAGTTACCCCTCCCCTAACACCCACCGCTGGCTGGACTTCTGCTTGAGCTACCCCAGAATACACTGGACAGTGAAAGGCTGCCTGACATTGATCTTTCACCCTAAAAGAAACCGACATGTTCTTTAGAGACCACAAAAAGAAGTCTCCTTGACTGGAGAATGGCAAATCAAAAAAATTCGGTAAAGTCAACACAACAAGCCAATTCATACCCACCCCTCCCCCCCTCCAGCTTTGCACTCCTGACCCCTCTAATGCCATTGGTTTTCAAGGCCAGACCCTGGCCTGTTTGATGGCATAGCAGGTGACGCGGCCCCCCCTCAAATTTATTCCAGCGCAAGGCGTCGAAGTTTCTTGGCTGTTTTCAGCTCACAGGCAGACTTCGTCTGCCTGTGAGCTGAAAACTACAGCCACCTTTTGGAAAATCAGCTCAGATAGCAAGCCCAAATTAGCCGGCTTGATGCAAATGGCCTCTGGCTGGTGTCAATTCACAGGGAAAGCAGTCAGCTGCAGCAAGGGGTAGCTACTGGAAAAATATTACCCTTTGCTATCTGAGCTGATTTTCCAAAAGGTGGCCACAAACTCAAAGGGCCACTTCTAGCAGTTACCCCTCCCCTAACACCCACCGCTGGCTGGACTTCTGCTTGAGCTACCCCAGAATACACTGGACAGTGAAAGGCTGCCTGACATTGATCTTTCACCCTAAAAGAAACCGACATGTTCTTTAGAGACCACAAAAAGAAGTCTCCTTGACTGGAGAATGGCAAATCAAAAAAATTCGGTAAAGTCAACACAACAAGCCAATTCATACCCACCCCTCCCCCCCTCCAGCTTTGCACTCCTGACCCCTCTAATGCCATTGGTTTTCAAGGCCAGACCCTGGCCTGTTTGATGGCATAGCAGGTGACGCGGCCCCCCCTCAAATTTATTCCAGCGCAAGGCGTCGAAGTTTCTTGGCTGTTTTCAGCTCACAGGCAGACTTCGTCTGCCTGTGAGCTGAAAACTACAGCCACCTTTTGGAAAATCAGCTCAGATAGCAAGCCCAAATTAGCCGGCTTGATGCAAATGGCCTCTGGCTGGTGTCAATTCACAGGGAAAGCAGTCAGCTGCAGCAAGGGGTAGCTACTGGAAAAATATTACCCTTTGCTATCTGAGCTGATTTTCCAAAAGGTGGCCACAAACTCAAAGGGCCACTTCTAGCAGTTACCCCTCCCCTAACACCCACCGCTGGCTGGACTTCTGCTTGAGCTACCCCAGAATACACTGGACAGTGAAAGGCTGCCTGACATTGATCTTTCACCCTAAAAGAAACCGACATGTTCTTTAGAGACCACAAAAAGAAGTCTCCTTGACTGGAGAATGGCAAATCAAAAAAATTCGGTAAAGTCAACACAACAAGCCAATTCATACCCACCCCTCCCCCCCTCCAGCTTTGCACTCCTGACCCCTCTAATGCCATTGGTTTTCAAGGCCAGACCCTGGCCTGTTTGATGGCATAGCAGGTGACGCGGCCCCCCCTCAAATTTATTCCAGCGCAAGGCGTCGAAGTTTCTTGGCTGTTTTAGGCTCACAGGCAGACTTCGTCTGCCTGTGAGCTGAAAACTACAGCCACCTTTTGGAAAATCAGCTCAGATAGCAAGCCCAAATTAGCCGGCTTGATGCAAATGGCCTCTGGCTGGTGTCAATTCACAGGGAAAGCAGTCAGCTGCAGCAAGGGGTAGCTACTGGAAAAATATTACCCTTTGCTATCTGAGCTGATTTTCCAAAAGGTGGCCACAAACTCAAAGGGCCACTTCTAGCAGTTACCCCTCCCCTAACACCCACCGCTGGCTGGACTTCTGCTTGAGCTACCCCAGAATACACTGGACAGTGAAAGGCTGCCTGACATTGATCTTTCACCCTAAAAGAAACCGACATGTTCTTTAGAGACCACAAAAAGAAGTCTCCTTGACTGGAGAATGGCAAATCAAAAAAATTCGGTACAGTCAACACAACAAGCCAATTCATACCCACCCCTCCCCCCCTCCAGCTTTGCACTCCTGACCCCTCTAATGCCATTGGTTTTCAAGGCCAGACCCTGGCCTGTTTGATGGCATAGCAGGTGACCCGGCCCCCCCTCAAATTTATTCCAGCGCAAGGCGTCGAAGTTTCTTGGCTGTTTTCAGCTCACAGGCAGACTTCGTCTGCCTGTGAGCTGAAAACTACAGCCACCTTTTGGAAAATCAGCTCAGATAGCAAGCCCAAATTAGCCGGCTTGATGCAAATGGCCTCTGGCTGGTGTCAATTCACAGGGAAAGCAGTCAGCTGCAGCAAGGGGTAGCTACTGGAAAAATATTACCCTTTGCTATCTGAGCTGATTTTCCAAAAGGTGGCCACAAACTCAAAGGGCCACTTCTAGCAGTTACCCCTCCCCTAACACCCACCGCTGGCTGGACTTCTGCTTGAGCTACCCCAGAATACACTGGACAGTGAAAGGCTGCCTGACATTGATCTTTCACCCTAAAAGAAACCGACATGTTCTTTAGAGACCACAAAAAGAAGTCTCCTTGACTGGAGAATGGCAAATCAAAAAAATTCGGTAAAGTCAACACAACAAGCCAATTCATACCCACCCCTCCCCCCCTCCAGCTTTGCACTCCTGACCCCTCTAATGCCATTGGTTTTCAAGGCCAGACCCTGGCCTGTTTGATGGCATAGCAGGTGACGCGGCCCCCCCTCAAATTTATTCCAGCGCAAGGCGTCGAAGTTTCTTGGCTGTTTTCAGCTCACAGGCAGACTTCGTCTGCCTGTGAGCTGAAAACTACAGCCACCTTTTGGAAAATCAGCTCAGATAGCAAGCCCAAATTAGCCGGCTTGATGCAAATGGCCTCTGGCTGGTGTCAATTCACAGGGAAAGCAGTCAGCTGCAGCAAGGGGTAGCTACTGGAAAAATATTACCCTTTGCTATCTGAGCTGATTTTCCAAAAGGTGGCCACAAACTCAAAGGGCCACTTCTAGCAGTTACCCCTCCCCTAACACCCACCGCTGGCTGGACTTCTGCTTGAGCTACCCCAGAATACACTGGACAGTGAAAGGCTGCCTGACATTGATCTTTCACCCTAAAAGAAACCGACATGTTCTTTAGAGACCACAAAAAGAAGTCTCCTTGACTGGAGAATGGCAAATCAAAAAAATTCGGTAAAGTCAACACAACAAGCCAATTCATACCCACCCCTCCCCCCCTCCAGCTTTGCACTCCTGACCCCTCTAATGCCATTGGTTTTCAAGGCCAGACCCTGGCCTGTTTGATGGCATAGCAGGTGACCCGGCCCCCCCTCAAATTTATTCCAGCGCAAGGCGTCGAAGTTTCTTGGCTGTTTTCAGCTCACAGGCAGACTTCGTCTGCCTGTGAGCTGAAAACTACAGCCACCTTTTGGAAAATCAGCTCAGATAGCAAGCCCAAATTAGCCGGCTTGATGCAAATGGCCTCTGGCTGGTGTCAATTCACAGGGAAAGCAGTCAGCTGCAGCAAGGGGTAGCTACTGGAAAAATATTACCCTTTGCTATCTGAGCTGATTTTCCAAAAGGTGGCCACAAACTCAAAGGGCCACTTCTAGCAGTTACCCCTCCCCTAACACCCACCGCTGGCTGGACTTCTGCTTGAGCTACCCCAGAATACACTGGACAGTGAAAGGCTGCCTGACATTGATCTTTCACCCTAAAAGAAACCGACATGTTCTTTAGAGACCACAAAAAGAAGTCTCCTTGACTGGAGAATGGCAAATCAAAAAAATTCGGTAAAGTCAACACAACAAGCCAATTCATACCCACCCCTCCCCCCCTCCAGCTTTGCACTCCTGACCCCTCTAATGCCATTGGTTTTCAAGGCCAGACCCTGGCCTGTTTGATGGCATAGCAGGTGACCCGGCCCCCCCTCAAATTTATTCCAGCGCAAGGCGTCGAAGTTTCTTGGCTGTTTTCAGCTCACAGGCAGACTTCGTCTGCCTGTGAGCTGAAAACTACAGCCACCTTTTGGAAAATCAGCTCAGATAGCAAGCCCAAATTAGCCGGCTTGATGCAAATGGCCTCTGGCTGGTGTCAATTCACAGGGAAAGCAGTCAGCTGCAGCAAGGGGTAGCTACTGGAAAAATATTACCCTTTGCTATCTGAGCTGATTTTCCAAAAGGTGGCCACAAACTCAAAGGGCCACTTCTAGCAGTTACCCCTCCCCTAACACCCACCGCTGGCTGGACTTCTGCTTGAGCTACCCCAGAATACACTGGACAGTGAAAGGCTGCCTGACATTGATCTTTCACCCTAAAAGAAACCGACATGTTCTTTAGAGACCACAAAAAGAAGTCTCCTTGACTGGAGAATGGCAAATCAAAAAAATTCGGTAAAGTCAACACAACAAGCCAATTCATACCCACCCCTCCCCCCCTCCAGCTTTGCACTCCTGACCCCTCTAATGCCATTGGTTTTCAAGGCCAGACCCTGGCCTGTTTGATGGCATAGCAGGTGACCCGGCCCCCCCTCAAATTTATTCCAGCGCAAGGCGTCGAAGTTTCTTGGCTGTTTTCAGCTCACAGGCAGACTTCGTCTGCCTGTGAGCTGAAAACTACAGCCACCTTTTGGAAAATCAGCTCAGATAGCAAGCCCAAATTAGCCGGCTTGATGCAAATGGCCTCTGGCTGGTGTCAATTCACAGGGAAAGCAGTCAGCTGCAGCAAGGGGTAGCTACTGGAAAAATATTACCCTTTGCTATCTGAGCTGATTTTCCAAAAGGTGGCCACAAACTCAAAGGGCCACTTCTAGCAGTTACCCCTCCCCTAACACCCACCGCTGGCTGGACTTCTGCTTGAGCTACCCCAGAATACACTGGACAGTGAAAGGCTGCCTGACATTGATCTTTCACCCTAAAAGAAACCGACATGTTCTTTAGAGACCACAAAAAGAAGTCTCCTTGACTGGAGAATGGCAAATCAAAAAAATTCGGTAAAGTCAACACAACAAGCCAATTCATACCCACCCCTCCCCCCCTCCAGCTTTGCACTCCTGACCCCTCTAATGCCATTGGTTTTCAAGGCCAGACCCTGGCCTGTTTGATGGCATAGCAGGTGACGCGGCCCCCCCTCAAATTTATTCCAGCGCAAGGCGTCGAAGTTTCTTGGCTGTTTTCAGCTCACAGGCAGACTTCGTCTGCCTGTGAGCTGAAAACTACAGCCACCTTTTGGAAAATCAGCTCAGATAGCAAGCCCAAATTAGCCGGCTTGATGCAAATGGCCTCTGGCTGGTGTCAATTCACAGGGAAAGCAGTCAGCTGCAGCAAGGGGTAGCTACTGGAAAAATATTACCCTTTGCTATCTGAGCTGATTTTCCAAAAGGTGGCCACAAACTCAAAGGGCCACTTCTAGCAGTTACCCCTCCCCTAACACCCACCGCTGGCTGGACTTCTGCTTGAGCTACCCCAGAATACACTGGACAGTGAAAGGCTGCCTGACATTGATCTTTCACCCTAAAAGAAACCGACATGTTCTTTAGAGACCACAAAAAGAAGTCTCCTTGACTGGAGAATGGCAAATCAAAAAAATTCGGTAAAGTCAACACAACAAGCCAATTCATACCCACCCCTCCCCCCCTCCAGCTTTGCACTCCTGACCCCTCTAATGCCATTGGTTTTCAAGGCCAGACCCTGGCCTGTTTGATGGCATAGCAGGTGACCTGGCCCCCCCTCAAATTTATTCCAGCGCAAGGCGTCGAAGTTTCTTGGCTGTTTTCAGCTCACAGGCAGACTTCGTCTGCCTGTGAGCTGAAAACTACAGCCACCTTTTGGAAAATCAGCTCAGATAGCAAGCCCAAATTAGCCGGCTTGATGCAAATGGCCTCTGGCTGGTGTCAATTCACAGGGAAAGCAGTCAGCTGCAGCAAGGGGTAGCTACTGGAAAAATATTACCCTTTGCTATCTGAGCTGATTTTCCAAAAGGTGGCCACAAACTCAAAGGGCCACTTCTAGCAGTTACCCCTCCCCTAACACCCACCGCTGGCTGGACTTCTGCTTGAGCTACCCCAGAATACACTGGACAGTGAAAGGCTGCCTGACATTGATCTTTCACCCTAAAAGAAACCGACATGTTCTTTAGAGACCACAAAAAGAAGTCTCCTTGACTGGAGAATGGCAAATCAAAAAAATTCGGTAAAGTCAACACAACAAGCCAATTCATACCCACCCCTCCCCCCCTCCAGCTTTGCACTCCTGACCCCTCTAATGCCATTGGTTTTCAAGGCCAGACCCTGGCCTGTTTGATGGCATAGCAGGTGACCCGGTCCCCCCTCAAATTTATTCCAGCGCAAGGCGTCGAAGTTTCTTGGCTGTTTTCAGCTCACAGGCAGACTTCGTCTGCCTGTGAGCTGAAAACTACAGCCACCTTTTGGAAAATCAGCTCAGATAGCAAGCCCAAATTAGCCGGCTTGATGCAAATGGCCTCTGGCTGGTGTCAATTCACAGGGAAAGCAGTCAGCTGCAGCAAGGGGTAGCTACTGGAAAAATATTACCCTTTGCTATCTGAGCTGATTTTCCAAAAGGTGGCCACAAACTCAAAGGGCCACTTCTAGCAGTTACCCCTCCCCTAACACCCACCGCTGGCTGGACTTCTGCTTGAGCTACCCCAGAATACACTGGACAGTGAAAGGCTGCCTGACATTGATCTTTCACCCTAAAAGAAACCGACATGTTCTTTAGAGACCACAAAAAGAAGTCTCCTTGACTGGAGAATGGCAAATCAAAAAAATTCGGTAAAGTCAACACAACAAGCCAATTCATACCCACCCCTCCCCCCCTCCAGCTTTGCACTCCTGACCCCTCTAATGCCATTGGTTTTCAAGGCCAGACCCTGGCCTGTTTGATGGCATAGCAGGTGACCCGGCCCCCCCTCAAATTTATTCCAGCGCAAGGCGTCGAAGTTTCTTGGCTGTTTTCAGCTCACAGGCAGACTTCGTCTGCCTGTGAGCTGAAAACTACAGCCACCTTTTGGAAAATCAGCTCAGATAGCAAGCCCAAATTAGCCGGCTTGATGCAAATGGCCTCTGGCTGGTGTCAATTCACAGGGAAAGCAGTCAGCTGCAGCAAGGGGTAGCTACTGGAAAAATATTACCCTTTGCTATCTGAGCTGATTTTCCAAAAGGTGGCCACAAACTCAAAGGGCCACTTCTAGCAGTTACCCCTCCCCTAACACCCACCGCTGGCTGGACTTCTGCTTGAGCTACCCCAGAATACACTGGACAGTGAAAGGCTGCCTGACATTGATCTTTCACCCTAAAAGAAACCGACATGTTCTTTAGAGACCACAAAAAGAAGTCTCCTTGACTGGAGAATGGCAAATCAAAAAAATTCGGTAAAGTCAACACAACAAGCCAATTCATACCCACCCCTCCCCCCCTCCAGCTTTGCACTCCTGACCCCTCTAATGCCATTGGTTTTCAAGGCCAGACCCTGGCCTGTTTGATGGCATAGCAGGTGACCCGGCCCCCCCTCAAATTTATTCCAGCGCAAGGCGTCGAAGTTTCTTGGCTGTTTTCAGCTCACAGGCAGACTTCGTCTGCCTGTGAGCTGAAAACTAAAGCCACCTTTTGGAAAATCAGCTCAGATAGCAAGCCCAAATTAGCCGGCTTGATGCAAATGGCCTCTGGCTGGTGTCAATTCACAGGGAAAGCAGTCAGCTGCAGCAAGGGGTAGCTACTGGAAAAATATTACCCTTTGCTATCTGAGCTGATTTTCCAAAAGGTGGCCACAAACTCAAAGGGCCACTTCTAGCAGTTACCCCTCCCCTAACACCCACCGCTGGCTGGACTTCTGCTTGAGCTACCCCAGAATACACTGGACAGTGAAAGGCTGCCTGACATTGATCTTTCACCCTAAAAGAAACCGACATGTTCTTTAGAGACCACAAAAAGAAGTCTCCTTGACTGGAGAATGGCAAATCAAAAAAATTCGGTAAAGTCAACACAACAAGCCAATTCATACCCACCCCTCCCCCCCTCCAGCTTTGCACTCCTGACCCCTCTAATGCCATTGGTTTTCAAGGCCAGACCCTGGCCTGTTTGATGGCATAGCAGGTGACGCGGCCCCCCCTCAAATTTATTCCAGCGCAAGGCATCGAAGTTTCTTGGCTGTTTTCAGCTCACAGGCAGACTTCGTCTGCCTGTGAGCTGAAAACTACAGCCACCTTTTGGAAAATC
>NW_028145981.1:0-2500 GCF_977016875.1 Pavona decussata
GGAGATACTCTTTGACATCGTCAGTGTAGCGCGCGTGCGGCCCAGAACATCTAAGGGCATCACAGACCTGTTATTGCCTTCCTGACTTTGGTTGCATACCAACAGTCCCTCTAAGAAGTTAACCGCGAATCGGGATTCGCGTAACTATTTAGCAGGTTAAGGTCTCGTTCGTTAACGGAATTAACCAGACAAATCACTCCACCAACTAAGAACGGCCATGCACCACCACCCATAGAATCAAGAAAGAGCTCTCAATCTGTCAATCCTCACTATGTCTGGACCTGGTGAGTTTCCCCGTGTTGAGTCAAATTAAGCCGCAGGCTCCACTCCTGGTGGTGCCCTTCCGTCAATTCCTTTAAGTTTCAGCTTTGCAACCATACTTCCCCCGGAACCCAAAAACTTTGGTTTCCCATAAGGTGCCAAAGGGGTCATCCAATAACACCCTCTGATCCCTAGTTGGCATCGTTTATGGTTAGAACTAGGACGGTATCTGATCGTCTTCGATCCTCTAACTTTCGTTCTTGATTAATGAAAACACTCTTGGCAAATGCTTTCGCAGTAGTTCGTCTTTCGTAAATCCAAGAATTTCACCTCTGACAACGAAATACGAATGCCCCCAATTGTCTCTCTTAATCATTACTTCGGTTCCAGAAACCAACAAAATAGAACCAAAGTCCTATTCCATTATTCCATGCTTACGTATTCAAGCGCTGGCTTGCTTTGAACACTCTAATTTTTTCAAAGTAAACGTCGCAGATCCTGAGCACACTCAGTAAGAGCACACCCAGTCTTTGCGAGGAAGAACAGCCCGGCCAGTAACATACCTTGCGGCAGACCGGCCGAGCCATCCCGAAATCCAACTACGAGCTTTTTAACTGCAACAACTTTAATATACGCTATTGGAGCTGGAATTACCGCGGGTGCTGGCACCAGACTTGTCCTCCAATGGATCCTCGTTAAAGGATTTAAGTTGTACTCATTCCAATTACAAGACTTGTAAAAGCCCTGTATTGTTATTTCTTGTCACTACCTCCCTGAGTCAGGATTGGGTAATTTGCGCGCCTGCTGCCTTCCTTGGATGTGGTAGCCGTTTCTCAGGCTCCCTCTCCGGAATCGAACCCTAATTCTCCGTCACCCGTTGCAACCATGGTAAGCCACTACCTTACCATCGACAGTTGATAGGGCAGAAATTTGAATGAAACATCGCCAGCGCAAGGCCGTGCGATTCGATCAGTTACTATGAATCACCAAATGACCGGGCAGAACCCGCATTGGTTTTTAATCTAATAAATACATCCCTTCCAGAAGTCGGGACTTTTCGCATGTATTAGCTCTAGAATTACTACGGTTATCCAAGTAGTAATGGTACAATCAAATAAACGATAACTGATTTAATGAGCCATTCGCAGTTTCACAGTACAAGTGCTTATACTTAGACATGCATGGCTTAATCTTTGAGACAAGCATATGACTACTGGCAGGATCAACCAGGTAACTATCCACCGCAGGGAACAGAAGTTCCTTGCTAAGCGGCCCCCCTCCGCAGAGGGAGAGCAAGCTTTCTTAGATTTTGCCTCCACGGGGGGAACCCATGAGCCAAACGGACCACACGGTCCCTCGGTCAAGGGAAACCCCGTCTTGTTTGCCACGTCTTTCTCACAACTGGACCCGTGCACAGTTCAGGCATACCTGTCAGACTCGCCAAGCGAGCTGAAGGAAGGCAAGAAAAGTGCTTCTGCGAAGGAAAATATCCTCCTGCTCTTTTGTCTCTATCATTAGCCAAAGGCTAGCGTACACAACTTCCATCTACACTCTGCCTGCCACTACAGTGACAATGCTTTCGGGCATCATCTTTTCCCTCCTTCGAAAGGAAAGCTACAAGCCCAACTTTCCTTGCCCGTTAGTCAATTCTGCCCTCTATTTCTCCGCCTTGCCGCCGTGGAACATAAGGGACAGGGTTTACTAGCCAGCTCCTCTCGGAACCTTTGCGACCAACCTGCCCACACTATAACCCCCAAACGCTAATAAGGAGACTGCATGATATGGTAGACAGAAAATAAAAACGCGAAAAAAATGAAATTTTGAAAATCGAACCCACAACCAGCCAAATCGTTTGTAAGTCATGCCAAATGACTGGTGACATCTTAAAAACCCATTGAAGCCACAACATCCCATAATTTCACGCTTTTAAAGATTTGTCACTATACGCACTGTAAGTACCTCACTAATTCTCACCTCAGATTTTACGGGAACATGTTCAAATTTTAACACGCCTCTCAGCACGACCAATTACATTAAAATTCATCGCAAAAGTCAGAATTCTCCAATTTTTGAAAAATTCACTATATTCACTGTAAGTACCTCGCTAGACAGTGGAGACCTCAGATTTTACGGGAACATGATCAACTTTCGACACACCTCTCAGCACGAGCAGTTACATAGAAATCCATCAGGAAAGTCGTGCTGTGAAGAGGTCTTTCGACTAAGAAAAATGGTGGTG
>NW_028145983.1:0-29415 GCF_977016875.1 Pavona decussata
GTAATAATCAGAAGATTACGTCACGCTAGTATTTTATTGTGTTACATAGTACAGCGTGCGTGACAGGCATGTCACAAACGTCAACAAATACATTCTACAAGAGAAAATGTGTCCATTTCTTGCCGTAACATCTACCTTTCTTCCGTTTGTTTACATATAACTCTTAATAACGCAAAATACTTTAATTGCATACGATTAACAAGAAGACATTTAGCACTTTCAACGATTAACAACGATTAACAGCAGTTTTGTATTAAAAGAAATGACTATCTATTCTTTTCAAGAGCATTCGGTGTTAACCGTTGAAAACCTGTGTTAATCGTTGTTTTATTTCACCATTGCCTTGAAACTGTCAAGTTAATCGTTACATGCCGAATTCTAGGTCTGGCTCGCCACAAATAAGCCGGCTTACAAAACATCGTGCACATGGCGGGATTTCTCTTTGCTGCTCCCGCGGGATTTGAAAATTGAAATAAAAAATTCTCCAACGCACATTCATCATTTCCGTTTCACGTTCATCTACTAAGCCATTTTTAATATACATGAGCGGACGCTTTCCTGTGCAGAAGATTGGAGTATCAGCAGTCAGGGAAATATCCTTTGCAAAATGAGTTTTTGGTGCGCGCTGAAATAGTTGTGATGCTTGTTGGAAAAGTGAACTGAAATCCCAAATTCCTTCAATAAAAATTCCTTCGCCGATAACCAGCGTTCATTACGATCCAGTTTCAGCGCGAGATGATAATGTTCACCACCGTTCTTATGTTTCTCCCGACAGCAACACCACTGAACAACTCTCCCTTTGCCTTGCAATTGAGAAAATGCGTACACAACTGCTGAGGCGAAATTTTCCCGGGTTGGAAATTTAGTAATATCTGCCTGGCTATATGTCACCAAATAAACACTGCGTAGGTCACTTCTAAGGAGAGAATCTTCGGATAACGATTTACCCGGCTCCTCTGAACTAGATTCATTACTTTCATAGCTTTTCAAAAGATCCATAGTGTTGGTGGTTACTAATTTCACTGAACAATGGCAAAACAAGTGGCCAGAACGACACGCGAGTTGTTTATATCACGACCGGCATGATCAATTTTTGGCTTGTTACATCTCTGCTAAATAAAACACTGACGTTAACGTACGCGTAACTTAGAGAACACCGACCGGTGTGTCTATCCACGGCTCCCGGGAAGTTCAAACTTTTTGAGTTCTGAGGAAATGGAAAAAAATTGGCTGACACAATCGTGGACAAAACGGTTAAGAAAACGTACCCTTCCAAGCGTTTTGACAAGTAAACAATCGAACGACCATATTTTCCCCGCCCCCCTCCCCCCAACTCAATGTTGTTTGGTGGGTCACGAACAGTTTCACGGCAATCAGCATTTCCCAAATCAACATTGTATAGGGGGAGGGGGGGAGGGAGAAGGAACTTGTAGAAATTCGAGGGGAGGAATAGGAAATAATTGTTTTTGGTAGGCCGCGTTCAGATTTCTTAACGAGAATTGTCCACGATTGTAAAACAGACAAATTGTTTAAAAACAGAGATCTAACCCTGCACAGAAACCCAGTCGGGTGATATGTAATTGGACATTGGGTACTAATTAACGTCCAGGAATATTGCCGTTAATTGGTTCTAATTCGCGGAGATAATGGTTGTAATTAATTTGTAACGCAAAGAGATGCATTATCTCATCACCTCGCCAGTTATACAATGGTTTTTTATGGGCGCCATTGACTCGCAAAGAAAGGCGTATATTGCATATTTGGCGCGGCAGAAGATATTACCAGCTGTAGAGATACTGAAACAATGCAACATTTCACTTGCATCGGTATACAGAATTCGAGACGAGTTCATATCCGTGAAACAGACCGGTCCCGTTTATACGCGCAGGCAAGTTGTACGCGCGTGACCAGAGAAAAATTATTCGCTGTTTGCGAGCGCTACGAAAAGAGGAAGGACATTTTTCTTCCAGTAGGATTAAGGAGCGGGCTGGTCTAAAGCCTAATGAAGTAAGCAGCAGGACCGTTTGGCGTTTTCTGCACAAGGAAGGCTACCACTTCCTGCAGGCGCGTAAAAAAGGCTTGATGTCCGAGGATGACATGCGTCAACGTGTTCACTTTGCAAAGAACATAAAAAATAACCACTCTCGGGATATTTGGTGCAATACGGTTGCTTTAAATTTGGATGGTGTCAGTTTCTATTATAAAAGAAATCTGGCGGATCAAGCTAGAACGCCACAAGGGAGAGTATGGAGGAGAGCATGCGAAGGGCTTATTCAGGGATGCACAGCTAAAGGATGCAAAGAGGGGAGTGGAGGTCGCGTTTTAAGATTAATGGTGGCCATTAGTTACGATAAAGGAGTAATTGAGTGTCATGCATATGATAATCTGGACAGCCGTTCATTTGCCTCTTTTGTTAATGGAAAATTTGATTCTATGTTTGCAAGAGCAGACAAGAATGGTTCTCGCATGTTTGTACAACTCAACGCACCGAACCAGAATTCTGCTCTTGTTAGAAGAGTACTTAAAATAAAAAGGGCAAAACAATTATGTATTCCGCCTCGCAGCCGTGACATAGATGCTATCGAGAATTTCCTTAATCTTGTTTAAAAAAAGCTGAGAAAACAGGCTGTAGAATTAAACATTACGCGTGAGACATTCGATGAATTTTCATCACGTGTAATTAGAACAATGTACAACTTTCCATCAGAGGTAATCGACAAGATTATAGACACTATGGGTGGCCGTATGGATCCCATTATTACTGGAAAAGGACAACGCACTAAGTATTAATACTTGTATTTAATATACATTTATTATTCTTGCAACTCAGGACACGAAGGCAGTCTTTTCTGACCAAGTAATAATCAGAAGATTACGTCACGCTAGTATTTTATTGTGTTACATAGTACAGCGTGCGTGACAGGCATGTCACAAACGTCAACAAATACATTCTACAAGAGAAAATGTGTCCATTTCTTGCCGTAACATCTACCTTTCTTCCGTTTGTTTACATATAACTCTTAATAACGCAAAATACTTTAATTGCATACGATTAACAAGAAGACATTTAGCACTTTCAACGATTAACAACGATTAACAGCAGTTTTGTATTAAAAGAAATGACTATCTATTCTTTTCAAGAGCATTCGGTGTTAACCGTTGAAAACCTGTGTTAATCGTTGTTTTATTTCACCATTGCCTTGAAACTGTCAAGTTAATCGTTACATGCCGAATTCTAGGTCTGGCTCGCCACAAATAAGCCGGCTTACAAAACATCGTGCACATGGCGGGATTTCTCTTTGCTGCTCCCGCGGGATTTGAAAATTGAAATAAAAAATTCTCCAACGCACATTCATCATTTCCGTTTCACGTTCATCTACTAAGCCATTTTTAATATACATGAGCGGACGCTTTCCTGTGCAGAAGATTGGAGTATCAGCAGTCAGGGAAATATCCTTTGCAAAATGAGTTTTTGGTGCGCGCTGAAATAGTTGTGATGCTTGTTGGAAAAGTGAACTGAAATCCCAAATTCCTTCAATAAAAATTCCTTCGCCGATAACCAGCGTTCATTACGATCCAGTTTCAGCGCGAGATGATAATGTTCACCACCGTTCTTATGTTTCTCCCGACAGCAACACCACTGAACAACTCTCCCTTTGCCTTGCAATTGAGAAAATGCGTACACAACTGCTGAGGCGAAATTTTCCCGGGTTGGAAATTTAGTAATATCTGCCTGGCTATATGTCACCAAATAAACACTGCGTAGGTCACTTCTAAGGAGAGAATCTTCGGATAACGATTTACCCGGCTCCTCTGAACTAGATTCATTACTTTCATAGCTTTTCAAAAGATCCATAGTGTTGGTGGTTACTAATTTCACTGAACAATGGCAAAACAAGTGGCCAGAACGACACGCGAGTTGTTTATATCACGACCGGCATGATCAATTTTTGGCTTGTTACATCTCTGCTAAATAAAACACTGACGTTAACGTACGCGTAACTTAGAGAACACCGACCGGTGTGTCTATCCACGGCTCCCGGGAAGTTCAAACTTTTTGAGTTCTGAGGAAATGGAAAAAAATTGGCTGACACAATCGTGGACAAAACGGTTAAGAAAACGTACCCTTCCAAGCGTTTTGACAAGTAAACAATCGAACGACCATATTTTCCCCGCCCCCCCTCCCCCCAACTCAATGTTGTTTGGTGGGTCACGAACAGTTTCACGGCAATCAGCATTTCCCAAATCAACATTGTATAGGGGGAGGGGGGGAGGGAGAAGGAACTTGTAGAAATTCGAGGGGAGGAATAGGAAATAATTGTTTTTGGTAGGCCGCGTTCAGATTTCTTAACGAGAATTGTCCACGATTGTAAAACAGACAAATTGTTTAAAAACAGAGATCTAACCCTGCACAGAAACCCAGTCGGGTGATATGTAATTGGACATTGGGTACTAATTAACGTCCAGGAATATTGCCGTTAATTGGTTCTAATTCGCGGAGATAATGGTTGTAATTAATTTGTAACGCAAAGAGATGCATTATCTCATCACCTCGCCAGTTATACAATGGTTTTTATGGGCGCCATTGACTCGCAAAGAAAGGCGTATATTGCATATTTGGCGCGGCAGAAGATATTACCAGCTGTAGAGATACTGAAACAATGCAACATTTCACTTGCATCGGTATACAGAATTCGAGACGAGTTCATATCCGTGAAACAGCCGGTCCCGTTTATACGCGCAGGCAAGTTGTACGCGCGTGACCAGAGAAAAATTATTCGCTGTTTGCGAGCGCTACGAAAAAGAGGAAGGACATTTTTCTTCCAGTAGGATTAAGGAGCGGGCTGGTCTAAAGCCTAATGAAGTAAGCAGCAGGACCGTTTGGCGTTTTTCTGCACAAGGAAGGCTACCACTTCCTGCAGGCGCGTAAAAAAGGCTTGATGTCCGAGGATGACATGCGTCCAACGTGTTCACTTTGCAAAGAACATAAAAAATAACCACTCTCGGGATATTTGGTGCAATACGGTTGCTTTAAATTTGGATGGTGTCAGTTTCTATTATAAAAGAAATCTGGCGGATCAAGCTAGAACGCCACAAGGGAGAGTATGGAGGAGAGCATGCGAAGGGCTTATTCAGGGATGCACAGCTAAAGGATGCAAAGAGGGAGTGGAGGTCGCGTTTTAAGATTAATGGTGGCCATTAGTTACGATAAAGGAGTAATTGAGTGTCATGCATATGATAATCTGGACAGCCGTTCATTTGCCTCTTTTGTTAATGGAAAATTTGATTCTATGTTTGCAAGAGCAGACAAGAATGGTTCTCGCATGTTTGTACAACTCAACGCACCGAACCAGAATTCTGCTCTTGTTAGAAGAGTACTTAAAATAAAAAGGGCAAAACAATTATGTATTCCGCCTCGCAGCCGTGACATAGATGCTATCGAGAATTTCCTTAATCTTGTTTAAAAAAGCTGAGAAAACAGGCTGTAGAATTAAACATTACGCGTGAGACATTCGATGAATTTTCATCACGTGTAATTAGAACAATGTACAACTTTCCATCAGAGGTAATCGACAAGATTATAGACACTATGGGTGGCCGTATGGATCCCATTATTACTGGAAAAGGACAACGCACTAAGTATTAATACTTGTATTTAATATACATTTATTATTCTTGCAACTCAGGACACGAAGGCAGTCTTTTCTGACCAAGTAATAATCAGAAGATTACGTCACGCTAGTATTTTATTGTGTTACATAGTACAGCGTGCGTGACAGGCATGTCACAAACGTCAACAAATACATTTTACAAGAGAAAATGTGTCCATTTCTTGCCGTAACATCTACCTTTCTTCCGTTTGTTTACATATAACTCTTAATAACGCAAAATACTTTAATTGCATACGATTAACAAGAAGACATTTAGCACTTTCAACGATTAACAACGATTAACAGCAGTTTTGTATTAAAAGAAATGACTATCTATTCTTTTCAAGAGCATTCGGTGTTAACCGTTGAAAACCTGTGTTAATCGTTGTTTTATTTCACCATTGCCTTGAAACTGTCAAGTTAATCGTTACATGCCGAATTCTAGGTCTGGCTCGCCACAAATAAGCCGGCTTACAAAACATCGTGCACATGGCGGGATTTCTCTTTGCTGCTCCCGCGGGATTTGAAAATTGAAATAAAAAATTCTCCAACGCACATTCATCATTTCCGTTTCACGTTCATCTACTAAGCCATTTTTAATATACATGAGCGGACGCTTTCCTGTGCAGAAGATTGGAGTATCAGCAGTCAGGGAAATATCCTTTGCAAAATGAGTTTTTGGTGCGCGCTGAAATAGTTGTGATGCTTGTTGGAAAAGTGAACTGAAATCCCAAATTCCTTCAATAAAAATTCCTTCGCCGATAACCAGCGTTCATTACGATCCAGTTTCAGCGCGAGATGATAATGTTCACCACCGTTCTTATGTTTCTCCCGACAGCAACACCACTGAACAACTCTCCCTTTGCCTTGCAATTGAGAAAATGCGTACACAACTGCTGAGGCGAAATTTTCCCGGGTTGGAAATTTAGTAATATCTGCCTGGCTATATGTCACCAAATAAACACTGCGTAGGTCACTTCTAAGGAGAGAATCTTCGGATAACGATTTACCCGGCTCCTCTGAACTAGATTCATTACTTTCATAGCTTTTCAAAAGATCCATAGTGTTGGTGGTTACTAATTTCACTGAACAATGGCAAAACAAGTGGCCAGAACGACACGCGAGTTGTTTATATCACGACCGGCATGATCAATTTTTGGCTTGTTACATCTCTGCTAAATAAAACACTGACGTTAACGTACGCGTAACTTAGAGAACACCGACCGGTGTGTCTATCCACGGCTCCCGGGAAGTTCAAACTTTTTGAGTTCTGAGGAAATGGAAAAAAAATTGGCTGACACAATCGTGGACAAAACGGTTAAGAAAACGTACCCTTCCAAGCGTTTTGACAAGTAAACAATCGAACGACCATATTTTCCCCGCCCCCCCTCCCCCCAACTCAATGTTGTTTGGTGGGTCACGAACAGTTTCATTTCCCAAATCAACATTGTATAGGGGGAGGGGGGGAGGGCGAAGGAACTTGTAGAAATTCGAGGGGAGGAATAGGAAATAATTGTTTTTGGTAGGCCGCGTTCAGATTTCTTAACGAGAATTGTCCACGATTGTAAAACAGACAAATTGTTTAAAAACAGAGATCTAACCCTGCACAGAAACCCGGTCGGGTGATATGTAATTGGACATTGGGTACTAATTAACGTCCAGGAATATTGCCGTTAATTGGTTCTAACTCGCGGAGATAATGGTTGTAATTAATTTGTAACGCAAAGAGATGCATTATCTCATCACCTCGCCAGTTATACAATGGTTTTTACGGGCGCCATTGACTCGCAAAGAAAGGCGTATATTGCATATTTGGCGCGGCAGAAGATATTACCAGCCGTAGAGATACTGAAACAATGCAACATTTCACTTGCATCGGTATACAGAATTCGAGACGAGTTCATATCCGTGAAACAGACCGGTCCCGTTTATACGCGCAGGAGGACCTCCGAGCAAGTTGTGCGCGCGTGACCAGAGACAAATTATTCGCTGTTTGCGAGCGCTACGAAAAGAGGACGGACATTTTTCTTCCAGTAGGATTAAGGAGCGGGATGGTCTAAAGCCTAATGAAGTAAGCAGCAGGACCGTTTGGCGTTTTCTGCACAAGGAAGGCTACCACTGCCTGCAGGCGCGTAAAAAAGGCTTGATGTCCGAGGATGACATGCGTCAACGTGTTCACTTTGCAAAGAACATAAAAAATAACCACTCTCGGGATATTTGGTGCAATACGGTTGCTTTCTATTTGGATGGTGTCAGTTTCTATTATAAAAGAAATCTGGCGGATCAAGCTAGAACGCCACAAGGGAGAGTATGGAGGAGAGCGTGCGAAGGGCTTATTCAGGGATGCACAGCTAAAGGATGCAAAGAGGGGAGTGGAGGTCGCGTTTTAAGATTAATGGTGGCCATTAGTTACGGTAAAGGAGTAATTGAGTGTCATGCATATGATAATCTGGACAGCCGTTCATTTGCCTCTTTTGTTAATGGAAAATTTGATTCTATGTTTGCAAGAGCAGACAAGAATGGTTCTCGCATGTTTGTACAACTCAACGCACCGAACCAGAATTCTGCTCTTGTTAGAAGAGTACTTAAAATAAAAAGGGCAAAACAATTATGTATTCCGCCTCGCAGCCGTGACATAGATGCTATCGAGAATTTCTTTAATCTTGTTTAAAAAAAGCTGAGAAAACAGGCTGTAGAATTAAACATTACGCGTGAGACATTCGATGAATTTTCATCACGTGTAATTAGAACAATGTACAACTTTCCATCAGAGGTAATCGACAAGATTATAGACACTATGGGTGGCCGTATGGATGCCATTATTACTGGAAAAGGACAACGCACTAAGTATTCATACTTGTATTCAATATACATTTATTATTCTTGCAACTCAGGACACGAAAGCAGTCTTTTCTGACCAAGTAATAATCAGAAGATTACGTCACGCTAGTATTTTATTTTGTTACATAGTACAGCGTGCGTGACAGGCATGTCACAAACGTCAACAAATACATTCTACAAGAGAAAATGTGTCCATTTCTTGCCGTAACATCTACCTTTCTTCCGTTTGTTTACATATAACTCTTAATAACGCAAAATACTTTAATTGCATACGATTAACAAGAAGACATTTAGCACTTTCAACGATTAACAACGATTAACAGCAGTTTTGTATTAAAAGAAAGGACTATCTATTCTTTTCAAGAGCATTCGGTGTTAACCGTTGAAAACCTGTGTTAATCGTTGTTTTATTTCACCATTGCCTTGAAACTGTCAAGTTAATCGTTACATGCCGAATTCTAGGTCTGGCTCGCCACAAATAAGCCGGCTTACAAAACATCGTGCACATGGCGGGATTTCACTTTGCTGCTCCCGCGGGATTTGAAAATTGAAATAAAAAATTCTCCAACGCACAATTATCATTTCCGTTTCACGTTCATCTACTAAGCCATTTTTAATATACATGAGCGGACGCTTTCCTGTGCAGAAGATTGGAGTATCAGCAGTCAGGGAAATATCCTTTGCAAAATGAGTTTTTGGTGCGCGCTGAAATAGTTGTGATCAGTTGTTGGAAAAGTGAACTGAAATCCCAAATTCCTTCAATAAAAATTCCTTCGCCGATAACCAGCGTTCATTACGATCCAGTTTCAGCGCGAGATGATTAATGTTCACCACCGTTCTTATGTTTCTCCCGACAGCAACACCACTGAACAACTCTCCCTTTGCCTTGCAATTGAGAAAATGCGTACACAACTGCTGAGGCGAAATTTTCCCGGGTTGGAAATTTAGTAATATCTGCCTGGCTATATGTCACCAAATAAACACTGCGCGGGTCACTTCTAAGGAGAGAATCTTCGGATAACGATTTACCCGGCTCCTCTGAACTAGATTCATCACTTTCATAGCTTTTCAAAAGATCCATAGTGTTGGTGGTTACTAATTTCACTGAGCAATGGCAAAACAAGTGGCTAGAACGACACGCGAGTTGTTTATATCACGACCGGCATGATCTATTTTTGGCTTGTTACATCTCTGCTAAATAAAACACTGACGTTCACGTACGCGTAACTTAGAGAACACCGACCGGTGTGTCTATCCACGGCTCCCGGGAAGTTCAAACTTTTTGAGTTCTGAGGAAATGGAAAAACATTGGCTGACACAATCGTGGACAAAACGGTTAAGAAAACGTACCCTTCCAAGCGTTTTGACAAGTAAACAATCGAACGACCATATTTTCCCCGCCCCCCTCCCCCCAACTCAATGTTGTTTGGTGGGTCACGAACAGTTTCACGGCAATCAGCATTTCCCAAATCAACATTGTATAGGGGGAGGGGGGGAGGGCGAAGGAACTTGTAGAAATTCGAGGGGAGGAATAGGAAATAATTGTTTTTGGTAGGCCGCGTTCAGATTTCTTAACGAGAATTGTCCACGATTGTAAAACAGACAAATTGTTTAAAAACAGAGATCTAACCCTGCACAGAAACCCGGTCGGGTGATATGTAATTGGACATTGGGTACTAATTAACGTCCAGGAATATTGCCGTTAATTGGTTCTAACTCGCGGAGATAATGGTTGTAATTAATTTGTAACGCAAAGAGATGCATTATCTCATCACCTCGCCAGTTATACAATGGTTTTTACGGGCGCCATTGACTCGCAAAGAAAGGCGTATATTGCATATTTGGCGCGGCAGAAGATATTACCAGCCGTAGAGATACTGAAACAATGCAACATTTCACTTGCATCGGTATACAGAATTCGAGACGAGTTCATATCCGTGAAACAGACCGGTCCCGTTTATACGCGCAGGAGGACCTCCGAGCAAGTTGTGCGCGCGTGACCAGAGACAAATTATTCGCTGTTTGCGAGCGCTACGAAAAGAGGACGGACATTTTTCTTCCAGTAGGATTAAGGAGCGGGATGGTCTAAAGCCTAATGAAGTAAGCAGCAGGACCGTTTGGCGTTTTCTGCACAAGGAAGGCTACCACTGCCTGCAGGCGCGTAAAAAAGGCTTGATGTCCGAGGATGACATGCGTCAACGTGTTCACTTTGCAAAGAACATAAAAAATAACCACTCTCGGGATATTTGGTGCAATACGGTTGCTTTCTATTTGGATGGTGTCAGTTTCTATTATAAAAGAAATCTGGCGGATCAAGCTAGAACGCCACAAGGGAGAGTATGGAGGAGAGCGTGCGAAGGGCTTATTCAGGGATGCACAGCTAAAGGATGCAAAGAGGGGAGTGGAGGTCGCGTTTTAAGATTAATGGTGGCCATTAGTTACGGTAAAGGAGTAATTGAGTGTCATGCATATGATAATCTGGACAGCCGTTCATTTGCCTCTTTTGTTAATGGAAAATTTGATTCTATGTTTGCAAGAGCAGACAAGAATGGTTCTCGCATGTTTGTACAACTCAACGCACCGAACCAGAATTCTGCTCTTGTTAGAAGAGTACTTAAAATAAAAAGGGCAAAACAATTATGTATTCCGCCTCGCAGCCGTGACATAGATGCTATCGAGAATTTCTTTAATCTTGTTTAAAAAAAGCTGAGAAAACAGGCTGTAGAATTAAACATTACGCGTGAGACATTCGATGAATTTTCATCACGTGTAATTAGAACAATGTACAACTTTCCATCAGAGGTAATCGACAAGATTATAGACACTATGGGTGGCCGTATGGATGCCATTATTACTGGAAAAGGACAACGCACTAAGTATTCATACTTGTATTCAATATACATTTATTATTCTTGCAACTCAGGACACGAAAGCAGTCTTTTCTGACCAAGTAATAATCAGAAGATTACGTCACGCTAGTATTTTATTGTGTTACATAGTACAGCGTGCGTGACAGGCATGTCACAAACGTCAACAAATACATTCTACAAGAGAAAATGTGTCCATTTCTTGCCGTAACATCTACCTTTCTTCCGTTTGTTTACATATAACTCTTAATAACGCAAAATACTTTAATTGCATACGATTAACAAGAAGACATTTAGCACTTTCAACGATTAACAACGATTAACAGCAGTTTTGTATTAAAAGAAAGGACTATCTATTCTTTTCAAGAGCATTCGGTGTTAACCGTTGAAAACCTGTGTTAATCGTTGTTTTATTTCACCATTGCCTTGAAACTGTCAAGTTAATCGTTACATGCCGAATTCTAGGTCTGGCTCGCCACAAATAAGCCGGCTTACAAAACATCGTGCACATGGCGGGATTTCACTTTGCTGCTCCCGCGGGATTTGAAAATTGAAATAAAAAATTCTCCAACGCACAATTATCATTTCCGTTTCACGTTCATCTACTAAGCCATTTTTAATATACATGAGCGGACGCTTTCCTGTGCAGAAGATTGGAGTATCAGCAGTCAGGGAAATATCCTTTGCAAAATGAGTTTTTGGTGCGCGCTGAAATAGTTGTGATCAGTTGTTGGAAAAGTGAACTGAAATCCCAAATTCCTTCAATAAAAATTCCTTCGCCGATAACCAGCGTTCATTACGATCCAGTTTCAGCGCGAGATGATAATGTTCACCACCGTTCTTATGTTTCTCCCGACAGCAACACCACTGAACAACTCTCCCTTTGCCTTGCAATTGAGAAAATGCGTACACAACTGCTGAGGCGAAATTTTCCCGGGTTGGAAATTTAGTAATATCTGCCTGGCTATATGTCACCAAATAAACACTGCGCGGGTCACTTCTAAGGAGAGAATCTTCGGATAACGATTTACCCGGCTCCTCTGAACTAGATTCATCACTTTCATAGCTTTTCAAAAGATCCATAGTGTTGGTGGTTACTAATTTCACTGAGCAATGGCAAAACAAGTGGCTAGAACGACACGCGAGTTGTTTATATCACGACCGGCATGATCTATTTTTGGCTTGTTACATCTCTGCTAAATAAAACACTGACGTTCACGTACGCGTAACTTAGAGAACACCGACCGGTGTGTCTATCCACGGCTCCCGGGAAGTTCAAACTTTTTGAGTTCTGAGGAAATGGAAAAACATTGGCTGACACAATCGTGGACAAAACGGTTAAGAAAACGTACCCTTCCAAGCGTTTTGACAAGTAAACAATCGAACGACCATATTTTCCCCGCCCCCCTCCCCCCAACTCAATGTTGTTTGGTGGGTCACGAACAGTTTCACGGCAATCAGCATTTCCCAAATCAACATTGTATAGGGGGAGGGGGGGAGGGCGAAGGAACTTGTAGAAATTCGAGGGGAGGAATAGGAAATAATTGTTTTTGGTAGGCCGCGTTCAGATTTCTTAACGAGAATTGTCCACGATTGTAAAACAGACAAATTGTTTAAAAACAGAGATCTAACCCTGCACAGAAACCCGGTCGGGTGATATGTAATTGGACATTGGGTACTAATTAACGTCCAGGAATATTGCCGTTAATTGGTTCTAACTCGCGGAGATAATGGTTGTAATTAATTTGTAACGCAAAGAGATGCATTATCTCATCACCTCGCCAGTTATACAATGGTTTTTACGGGCGCCATTGACTCGCAAAGAAAGGCGTATATTGCATATTTGGCGCGGCAGAAGATATTACCAGCCGTAGAGATACTGAAACAATGCAACATTTCACTTGCATCGGTATACAGAATTCGAGACGAGTTCATATCCGTGAAACAGACCGGTCCCGTTTATACGCGCAGGAGGACCTCCGAGCAAGTTGTGCGCGCGTGACCAGAGACAAATTATTCGCTGTTTGCGAGCGCTACGAAAAGAGGACGGACATTTTTCTTCCAGTAGGATTAAGGAGCGGGATGGTCTAAAGCCTAATGAAGTAAGCAGCAGGACCGTTTGGCGTTTTCTGCACAAGGAAGGCTACCACTGCCTGCAGGCGCGTAAAAAAGGCTTGATGTCCGAGGATGACATGCGTCAACGTGTTCACTTTGCAAAGAACATAAAAAATAACCACTCTCGGGATATTTGGTGCAATACGGTTGCTTTCTATTTGGATGGTGTCAGTTTCTATTATAAAAGAAATCTGGCGGATCAAGCTAGAACGCCACAAGGGAGAGTATGGAGGAGAGCGTGCGAAGGGCTTATTCAGGGATGCACAGCTAAAGGATGCAAAGAGGGGAGTGGAGGTCGCGTTTTAAGATTAATGGTGGCCATTAGTTACGGTAAAGGAGTAATTGAGTGTCATGCATATGATAATCTGGACAGCCGTTCATTTGCCTCTTTTGTTAATGGAAAATTTGATTCTATGTTTGCAAGAGCAGACAAGAATGGTTCTCGCATGTTTGTACAACTCAACGCACCGAACCAGAATTCTGCTCTTGTTAGAAGAGTACTTAAAATAAAAAGGGCAAAACAATTATGTATTCCGCCTCGCAGCCGTGACATAGATGCTATCGAGAATTTCTTTAATCTTGTTTAAAAAAAGCTGAGAAAACAGGCTGTAGAATTAAACATTACGCGTGAGACATTCGATGAATTTTCATCACGTGTAATTAGAACAATGTACAACTTTCCATCAGAGGTAATCGACAAGATTATAGACACTATGGGTGGCCGTATGGATGCCATTATTACTGGAAAAGGACAACGCACTAAGTATTCATACTTGTATTCAATATACATTTATTATTCTTGCAACTCAGGACACGAAAGCAGTCTTTTCTGACCAAGTAATAATCAGAAGATTACGTCACGCTAGTATTTTATTGTGTTACATAGTACAGCGTGCGTGACAGGCATGTCACAAACGTCAACAAATACATTCTACAAGAGAAAATGTGTCCATTTCTTGCCGTAACATCTACCTTTCTTCCGTTTGTTTACATATAACTCTTAATAACGCAAAATACTTTAATTGCATACGATTAACAAGAAGACATTTAGCACTTTCAACGATTAACAACGATTAACAGCAGTTTTGTATTAAAAGAAAGGACTATCTATTCTTTTCAAGAGCATTCGGTGTTAACCGTTGAAAACCTGTGTTAATCGTTGTTTTATTTCACCATTGCCTTGAAACTGTCAAGTTAATCGTTACATGCCGAATTCTAGGTCTGGCTCGCCACAAATAAGCCGGCTTACAAAACATCGTGCACATGGCGGGATTTCACTTTGCTACTCCCGCGGGATTTGAAAATTGAAATAAAAAATTCTCCAACGCACAATTATCATTTCCGTTTCACGTTCATCTACTAAGCCATTTTTAATATACATGAGCGGACGCTTTCCTGTGCAGAAGATTGGAGTATCAGCAGTCAGGGAAATATCCTTTGCAAAATGAGTTTTTGGTGCGCGCTGAAATAGTTGTGATCAGTTGTTGGAAAAGTGAACTGAAATCCCAAATTCCTTCAATAAAAATTCCTTCGCCGATAACCAGCGTTCATTACGATCCAGTTTCAGCGCGAGATGATAATGTTCACCACCGTTCTTATGTTTCTCCCGACAGCAACACCACTGAACAACTCTCCCTTTGCCTTGCAATTGAGAAAATGCGTACACAACTGCTGAGGCGAAATTTTCCCGGGTTGGAAATTTAGTAATATCTGCCTGGCTATATGTCACCAAATAAACACTGCGCGGGTCACTTCTAAGGAGAGAATCTTCGGATAACGATTTACCCGGCTCCTCTGAACTAGATTCATCACTTTCATAGCTTTTCAAAAGATCCATAGTGTTGGTGGTTACTAATTTCACTGAGCAATGGCAAAACAAGTGGCTAGAACGACACGCGAGTTGTTTATATCACGACCGGCATGATCTATTTTTGGCTTGTTACATCTCTGCTAAATAAAACACTGACGTTCACGTACGCGTAACTTAGAGAACACCGACCGGTGTGTCTATCCACGGCTCCCGGGAAGTTCAAACTTTTTGAGTTCTGAGGAAATGGAAAAACATTGGCTGACACAATCGTGGACAAAACGGTTAAGAAAACGTACCCTTCCAAGCGTTTTGACAAGTAAACAATCGAACGACCATATTTTCCCCGCCCCCCTCCCCCCAACTCAATGTTGTTTGGTGGGTCACGAACAGTTTCACGGCAATCAGCATTTCCCAAATCAACATTGTATAGGGGGAGGGGGGGAGGGCGAAGGAACTTGTAGAAATTCGAGGGGAGGAATAGGAAATAATTGTTTTTGGTAGGCCGCGTTCAGATTTCTTAACGAGAATTGTCCACGATTGTAAAACAGACAAATTGTTTAAAAACAGAGATCTAACCCTGCACAGAAACCCGGTCGGGTGATATGTAATTGGACATTGGGTACTAATTAACGTCCAGGAATATTGCCGTTAATTGGTTCTAACTCGCGGAGATAATGGTTGTAATTAATTTGTAACGCAAAGAGATGCATTATCTCATCACCTCGCCAGTTATACAATGGTTTTTACGGGCGCCATTGACTCGCAAAGAAAGGCGTATATTGCATATTTGGCGCGGCAGAAGATATTACCAGCCGTAGAGATACTGAAACAATGCAACATTTCACTTGCATCGGTATACAGAATTCGAGACGAGTTCATATCCGTGAAACAGACCGGTCCCGTTTATACGCGCAGGAGGACCTCCGAGCAAGTTGTGCGCGCGTGACCAGAGACAAATTATTCGCTGTTTGCGAGCGCTACGAAAAGAGGACGGACATTTTTCTTCCAGTAGGATTAAGGAGCGGGATGGTCTAAAGCCTAATGAAGTAAGCAGCAGGACCGTTTGGCGTTTTCTGCACAAGGAAGGCTACCACTGCCTGCAGGCGCGTAAAAAAGGCTTGATGTCCGAGGATGACATGCGTCAACGTGTTCACTTTGCAAAGAACATAAAAAATAACCACTCTCGGGATATTTGGTGCAATACGGTTGCTTTCTATTTGGATGGTGTCAGTTTCTATTATAAAAGAAATCTGGCGGATCAAGCTAGAACGCCACAAGGGAGAGTATGGAGGAGAGCGTGCGAAGGGCTTATTCAGGGATGCACAGCTAAAGGATGCAAAGAGGGGAGTGGAGGTCGCGTTTTAAGATTAATGGTGGCCATTAGTTACGGTAAAGGAGTAATTGAGTGTCATGCATATGATAATCTGGACAGCCGTTCATTTGCCTCTTTTGTTAATGGAAAATTTGATTCTATGTTTGCAAGAGCAGACAAGAATGGTTCTCGCATGTTTGTACAACTCAACGCACCGAACCAGAATTCTGCTCTTGTTAGAAGAGTACTTAAAATAAAAAGGGCAAAACAATTATGTATTCCGCCTCGCAGCCGTGACATAGATGCTATCGAGAATTTCTTTAATCTTGTTTAAAAAAAGCTGAGAAAACAGGCTGTAGAATTAAACATTACGCGTGAGACATTCGATGAATTTTCATCACGTGTAATTAGAACAATGTACAACTTTCCATCAGAGGTAATCGACAAGATTATAGACACTATGGGTGGCCGTATGGATGCCATTATTACTGGAAAAGGACAACGCACTAAGTATTCATACTTGTATTCAATATACATTTATTATTCTTGCAACTCAGGACACGAAAGCAGTCTTTTCTGACCAAGTAATAATCAGAAGATTACGTCACGCTAGTATTTTATTGTGTTACATAGTACAGCGTGCGTGACAGGCATGTCACAAACGTCAACAAATACATTCTACAAGAGAAAATGTGTCCATTTCTTGCCGTAACATCTACCTTTCTTCCGTTTGTTTACATATAACTCTTAATAACGCAAAATACTTTAATTGCATACGATTAACAAGAAGACATTTAGCACTTTCAACGATTAACAACGATTAACAGCAGTTTTGTATTAAAAGAAAGGACTATCTATTCTTTTCAAGAGCATTCGGTGTTAACCGTTGAAAACCTGTGTTAATCGTTGTTTTATTTCACCATTGCCTTGAAACTGTCAAGTTAATCGTTACATGCCGAATTCTAGGTCTGGCTCGCCACAAATAAGCCGGCTTACAAAACATCGTGCACATGGCGGGATTTCACTTTGCTGCTCCCGCGGGATTTGAAAATTGAAATAAAAAATTCTCCAACGCACAATTATCATTTCCGTTTCACGTTCATCTACTAAGCCATTTTTAATATACATGAGCGGACGCTTTCCTGTGCAGAAGATTGGAGTATCAGCAGTCAGGGAAATATCCTTTGCAAAATGAGTTTTTGGTGCGCGCTGAAATAGTTGTGATCAGTTGTTGGAAAAGTGAACTGAAATCCCAAATTCCTTCAATAAAAATTCCTTCGCCGATAACCAGCGTTCATTACGATCCAGTTTCAGCGCGAGATGATAATGTTCACCACCGTTCTTATGTTTCTCCCGACAGCAACACCACTGAACAACTCTCCCTTTGCCTTGCAATTGAGAAAATGCGTACACAACTGCTGAGGCGAAATTTTCCCGGGTTGGAAATTTAGTAATATCTGCCTGGCTATATGTCACCAAATAAACACTGCGCGGGTCACTTCTAAGGAGAGAATCTTCGGATAACGATTTACCCGGCTCCTCTGAACTAGATTCATCACTTTCATAGCTTTTCAAAAGATCCATAGTGTTGGTGGTTACTAATTTCACTGAGCAATGGCAAAACAAGTGGCTAGAACGACACGCGAGTTGTTTATATCACGACCGGCATGATCTATTTTTGGCTTGTTACATCTCTGCTAAATAAAACACTGACGTTCACGTACGCGTAACTTAGAGAACACCGACCGGTGTGTCTATCCACGGCTCCCGGGAAGTTCAAACTTTTTGAGTTCTGAGGAAATGGAAAAACATTGGCTGACACAATCGTGGACAAAACGGTTAAGAAAACGTACCCTTCCAAGCGTTTTGACAAGTAAACAATCGAACGACCATATTTTCCCCGCCCCCCTCCCCCCAACTCAATGTTGTTTGGTGGGTCACGAACAGTTTCACGGCAATCAGCATTTCCCAAATCAACATTGTATAGGGGGAGGGGGGAGGGCGAAGGAACTTGTAGAAATTCGAGGGGAGGAATAGGAAATAATTGTTTTTGGTAGGCCGCGTTCAGATTTCTTAACGAGAATTGTCCACGATTGTAAAACAGACAAATTGTTTAAAAACAGAGATCTAACCCTGCACAGAAACCCGGTCGGGTGATATGTAATTGGACATTGGGTACTAATTAACGTCCAGGAATATTGCCGTTAATTGGTTCTAACTCGCGGAGATAATGGTTGTAATTAATTTGTAACGCAAAGAGATGCATTATCTCATCACCTCGCCAGTTATACAATGGTTTTTACGGGCGCCATTGACTCGCAAAGAAAGGCGTATATTGCATATTTGGCGCGGCAGAAGATATTACCAGCCGTAGAGATACTGAAACAATGCAACATTTCACTTGCATCGGTATACAGAATTCGAGACGAGTTCATATCCGTGAAACAGACCGGTCCCGTTTATACGCGCAGGAGGACCTCCGAGCAAGTTGTGCGCGCGTGACCAGAGACAAATTATTCGCTGTTTGCGAGCGCTACGAAAAGAGGACGGACATTTTTCTTCCAGTAGGATTAAGGAGCGGGATGGTCTAAAGCCTAATGAAGTAAGCAGCAGGACCGTTTGGCGTTTTCTGCACAAGGAAGGCTACCACTGCCTGCAGGCGCGTAAAAAAGGCTTGATGTCCGAGGATGACATGCGTCAACGTGTTCACTTTGCAAAGAACATAAAAAATAACCACTCTCGGGATATTTGGTGCAATACGGTTGCTTTCTATTTGGATGGTGTCAGTTTCTATTATAAAAGAAATCTGGCGGATCAAGCTAGAACGCCACAAGGGAGAGTATGGAGGAGAGCGTGCGAAGGGCTTATTCAGGGATGCACAGCTAAAGGATGCAAAGAGGGGAGTGGAGGTCGCGTTTTAAGATTAATGGTGGCCATTAGTTACGGTAAAGGAGTAATTGAGTGTCATGCATATGATAATCTGGACAGCCGTTCATTTGCCTCTTTTGTTAATGGAAAATTTGATTCTATGTTTGCAAGAGCAGACAAGAATGGTTCTCGCATGTTTGTACAACTCAACGCACCGAACCAGAATTCTGCTCTTGTTAGAAGAGTACTTAAAATAAAAAGGGCAAAAACAATTATGTATTCCGCCTCGCAGCCGTGACATAGATGCTATCGAGAATTTCTTTAATCTTGTTTAAAAAAAGCTGAGAAAACAGGCTGTAGAATTAAAACATTACGCGTGAGACATTCGATGAATTTTCATCACGTGTAATTAGAACAATGTACAACTTTCCATCAGAGGTAATCGACAAGATTATAGACACTATGGGTGGCCGTATGGATGCCATTATTACTGGAAAAGGACAACGCACTAAGTATTAATACTTGTATTCAATATACATTTATTATTCTTGCAACTCAGGACACGAAAGCAGTCTTTTCTGACCAAGTAATAATCAGAAGATTACGTCACGCTAGTATTTTATTGTGTTACATAGTACAGCGTGCGTGACAGGCATGTCACAAACGTCAACAAATACATTCTACAAGAGAAAATGTGTCCATTTCTTGCCGTAACATCTACCTTTCTTCCGTTTGTTTACATATAACTCTTAATAACGCAAAATACTTTAATTGCATACGATTAACAAGAAGACATTTAGCACTTTCAACGATTAACAACGATTAACAGCAGTTTTGTATTAAAAGAAATGACTATCTATTCTTTTCAAGAGCATTCGGTGTTAACCGTTGAAAACCTGTGTTAATTGTTGTTTTATTTCACCATTGCCTTGAAACTGTCAAGTTAATCGTTACATGCCGAATTCTAGGTCTGGCTCGCCACAAATAAGCCGGCTTACAAAACATCGTGCACATGGCGGGATTTCTCTTTGCTGCTCCCGCGGGATTTGAAAATTGAAATAAAAAATTCTCCAACGCACATTCATCATTTCCGTTTCACGTTCATCTACTAAGCCATTTTTAATATACATGAGCGGACGCTTTCCTGTGCAGAAGATTGGAGTATCAGCAGTCAGGGAAATATCCTTTGCAAAATGAGTTTTTGGTGCGCGCTGAAATAGTTGTGATGCTTGTTGGAAAAGTGAACTGAAATCCCAAATTCCTTCAATAAAAATTCCTTCGCCGATAACCAGCGTTCATTACGATCCAGTTTCAGCGCGAGATGATAATGTTCACCACCGTTCTTATGTTTCTCCCGACAGCAACACCACTGAACAACTCTCCCTTTGCCTTGCAATTGAGAAAATGCGTACACAACTGCTGAGGCGAAATTTTCCCGGGTTGGAAATTTAGTAATATCTGCCTGGCTATATGTCACCAAATAAACACTGCGTAGGTCACTTCTAAGGAGAGAATCTTCGGATAACGATTTACCCGGCTCCTCTGAACTAGATTCATCACTTTCATAGCTTTTCAAAAGATCCATAGTGTTGGTGGTTACTAATTTCACTGAACAATGGCAAAACAAGTGGCCAGAACGACACGCGAGTTGTTTATATCACGACCGGCATGATCTATTTTTGGCTTGTTACATCTCTGCTAAATAAAACACTGACGTTAACGTACGCGTAACTTAGAGAACACCGACCGGTGTGTCTATCCACGGCTCCCGGGAAGTTCAAACTTTTTGAGTTCTGAGGAAATGGAAAAAAATTGGCTGACACAATCGTGGACAAAACGGTTAAGAAAACGTACCCTTCCAAGCGTTTTGACAAGTAAACAATCGAACGACCATATTTTCCCCGCCCCCCTCCCCCCAACTCAATGTTGTTTGGTGGGTCACGAACAGTTTCACGGCAATCAGCATTTCCCAAATCAACATTGTATAGGGGGAGGGGGGGAGGGAGAAGGAACTTGTAGAAATTCGAGGGGAGGAATAGGAAATAATTGTTTTTGGTAGGCCGCGTTCAGATTTCTTAACGAGAATTGTCCACGATTGTAAAACAGACAAATTGTTTAAAAACAGAGATCTAACCCTGCACAGAAACCCGGTCGGGTGATATGTAATTGGACATTGGGTACTAATTAACGTCCAGGAATATTGCCGTTAATTGGTTCTAATTCGCGGAGATAATGGTTGTAATTAATTTGTAACGCAAAGAGATGCATTATCTCATCACCTCGCCAGTTATACAATGGTTTTTACGGGCGCCATTGACTCGCAAAGAAAGGCGTATATTGCATATTTGGCGCGGCAGAAGATATTACCAGCCGTAGAGATACTGAAACAATGTAACGGTATACAGAATTCGAGACGAGTTCATATCCGTAAAACAGACCGGTCCCGTTTATACGCGCAGGAGGACCTCCGAGCAAGTTGTGCGCGCGTGACCAGAGAAAAATTATTCGCTGTTTGCGAGCGCTACGAAAAGAGGAAGGACATTTTTCCTCCAGTAGGATTAAGGAGCGGGCTGGTCTAAAGCCTAATGAAGTAAGCAGCAGGACCGTTTGGCGTTTTCTGCACAAGGAAGGCCACCACTACATGCAGGCGCGTAAAAAAGGCTTGATGGCCGACTGATGACATGCGTCAACGTGTTCACTTTGCAAAGAACATAAAAAATAACCACTCCCGGGATATTTGGTGCAATACGGTTGCTTTCTATTTGGATGGTGTCAGTTTCTATTATAAAAGAAATCTGGCGGATCAAGCTAGAACGCCACAAGGGAGAGTATGGAGGAGAGCGTGCGAAGGGCTTATTCAGGGATGCACAGCTAAAGGATGGAAAGAGGGGAGTGGAGGTCGCGTTTTAAGATTAATGGTGGCCATTAGTTACGGTGAAGGAGTAATTGAGTGTCATGCATATGATAATCTGGACAGCCGTTCATTTGCCTCTTTTGTTAATGGAAAATTTGATTCTATGTTTGCAAGAGCAGACAAGAATGGTTCTCGCATGTTTGTACAACTCAACGCACCGAACCAGAATTCTGCTCTTGTTAGAAGAGTACTTAAAATAAAAAGGGCAAAACAATTATGTATTCCGCCTCGCAGCCGTGACATAGATGCTATCGAGAATTTCTTTAATCTTGTTTAAAAAAAGCTGAGAAAACAGGCTGTAGAATTAAACATTACGCGTGAGACATTCGATGAGTTTTCATCACGTGTAATTAGAACAATGTACAACTTTCCATCAGAGGTAATCGACAAGATTATAGATACTATGGGTGGCCGTATGGATGCCATTATTACTGGAAAAGGACAACGCACTAAGTATTAATACTTGTATTCAATATACATTTATTATTCTTGCAACTCAGGACACGAAAGCAGTCTTTTGTGACCAAGTAATAATCAGAAGATTACGTCACGCTAGTATTTTATTGTGTTACATAGTACAGCGTGCGTGACAGGCATGTCACAAACGTCAACAAATACATTCTACAAGAGAAAATGTGTCCATTTCTTGCCGTAACATCTACCTTTCTTCCGTTTGTTTACATATAACTCTTAATAACGCAAAATACTTTAATTGCATACGATTAACAAGAAGACATTTAGCACTTTCAACGATTAACAACGATTAACAGCAGTTTTGTATTAAAAGAAATGACTATCTATTCTTTTCAAGAGCATTCGGTGTTAACCGTTGAAAACCTGTGTTAATCGTTGTTTTATTTCACCATTGCCTTGAAACTGTCAAGTTAATCGTTACATGCCGAATTCTAGGTCTGGCTCGCCACAAATAAGCCGGCTTACAAAACATCGTGCACATGGCGGGATTTCTCTTTGCTGCTCCCGCGGGATTTGAAAATTGAAATAAAAAATTCTCCAACGCACATTCATCATTTCCGTTTCACGTTCATCTACTAAGCCATTTTTAATATACATGAGCGGACGCTTTCCTGTGCAGAAGATTGGAGTATCAGCAGTCAGGGAAATATCCTTTGCAAAATGAGTTTTTGGTGCGCGCTGAAATAGTTGTGATGCTTGTTGGAAAAGTGAACTGAAATCCCAAATTCCTTCAATAAAAATTCCTTCGCCGATAACCAGCGTTCATTACGATCCAGTTTCAGCGCGAGATGATAATGTTCACCACTGTTCTTATGTTTCTCCCAACAGCAACACCACTGAACAACTCTCCCTTTGCCTTGCAATTGAGAACATGCGTACACAACTGCTGAGGCGAAATTTTCCCTGGTTGGAAATTTAGTAATATCTGCCTGGCTATATGTCACCAAATAAACACTGCGTAGGTCACTTCTAAGGAGAGAATCTTCGGATAACGATTTACCCGGCTCCTCTGAACTAGATTCATCACTTTCATAGCTTTTCAAAAGATCCATAGTGTTGGTGGTTACTAATTTCACTGAACAATGGCAAAACAAGTGGCCAGAACGACACGCGAGTTGTTTATATCACGACCGGCATGATCAATTTTTGGCTTGTTACATCTCTGCTAAATAAAACACTGACGTTAACGTACGCGTAACTTAGAGAACACCGACCGGTGTGTCTATCCACGGCTCCCGGGAAGTTCAAACTTTTTGAGTTCTGAGGAAATGGAAAAAAATTGGCTGACACAATCGTGGACAAAACGGTTAAGAAAACGTACCCTTCCAAGCGTTTTGACAAGTAAACAAACGAACGACCATATTTTCCCCGCCCCCCTCCCCCCAACTCAATGTTGTTTGGTGGGTCACGAACAGTTTCACGGCAATCAGCATTTCCCAAATCAACATTGTATAGGGGGAGGGGGGGGAGGGAGAAGGAACTTGTAGAAATTCGAGGGGAGGAATAGGAAATAATTGTTTTTGGTAGGCCGCGTTCAGATTTCTTAACGAGAATTGTCCACGATTGTAAAACAGACAAATTGTTTAAAAACAGAGATCTAACCCTGCACAGAAACCCAGTCGGGTGATATGTAATTGGACATTGGGTACTAATTAACGTCCAGGAATATTGCCGTTAATTGGTTCTAATTCGCGGAGATAATGGTTGTAATTAATTTGTAACGCAAAGAGATGCATTATCTCATCACCTCGCCAGTTATACAATGGTTTTTACGGGCGCCATTGACTCGCAAAGAAAGGCGTATATTGCATATTTGGCGCGGCAGAAGATATTACCAGCCGTAGAGATACTGAAACAATGTAACGGTATACAGAATTCGAGACGAGTTCATATCCGTAAAACAGACCGGTCCCGTTTATACGCGCAGGAGGACCTCCGAGCAAGTTGTGCGCGCGTGACCAGAGAAAAATTATTCGCTGTTTGCGAGCGCTACGAAAAGAGGAAGGACATTTTTCCTCCAGTAGGATTAAGGAGCGGGCTGGTCTAAAGCCTAATGAAGTAAGCAGCAGGACCGTTTGGCGTTTTCTGCACAAGGAAGGCCACCACTACATGCAGGCGCGTAAAAAAGGCTTGATGGCCGACTGATGACATGCGTCAACGTGTTCACTTTGCAAAGAACATAAAAAATAACCACTCCCGGGATATTTGGTGCAATACGGTTGCTTTCTATTTGGATGGTGTCAGTTTCTATTATAAAAGAAATCTGGCGGATCAAGCTAGAACGCCACAAGGGAGAGTATGGAGGAGAGCGTGCGAAGGGCTTATTCAGGGATGCACAGCTAAAGGATGGAAAGAGGGGAGTGGAGGTCGCGTTTTAAGATTAATGGTGGCCATTAGTTACGGTGAAGGAGTAATTGAGTGTCATGCATATGATAATCTGGACAGCCGTTCATTTGCCTCTTTTGTTAATGGAAAATTTGATTCTATGTTTGCAAGAGCAGACAAGAATGGTTCTCGCATGTTTGTACAACTCAACGCACCGAACCAGAATTCTGCTCTTGTTAGAAGAGTACTTAAAATAAAAAGGGCAAAACAATTATGTATTCCGCCTCGCAGCCGTGACATAGATGCTATCGAGAATTTCTTTAATCTTGTTTAAAAAAGCTGAGAAAACAGGCTGTAGAATTAAACATTACGCGTGAGACATTCGATGAGTTTTCATCACGTGTAATTAGAACAATGTACAACTTTCCATCAGAGGTAATCGACAAGATTATAGATACTATGGGTGGCCGTATGGATGCCATTATTACTGGAAAAGGACAACGCACTAAGTATTAATACTTGTATTCAATATACATTTATTATTCTTGCAACTCAGGACACGAAAGCAGTCTTTTGTGACCAAGTAATAATCAGAAGATTACGTCACGCTAGTATTTTATTGTGTTACATAGTACAGCGTGCGTGACAGGCATGTCACAAACGTCAACAAATACATTCTACAAGAGAAAATGTGTCCATTTCTTGCCGTAACATCTACCTTTCTTCCGTTTGTTTACATATAACTCTTAATAACGCAAAATACTTTAATTGCATACGATTAACAAGAAGACATTTAGCACTTTCAACGATTAACAACGATTAACAGCAGTTTTGTATTAAAAGAAATGACTATCTATTCTTTTCAAGAGCATTCGGTGTTAACCGTTGAAAACCTGTGTTAATCGTTGTTTTATTTCACCATTGCCTTGAAACTGTCAAGTTAATCGTTACATGCCGAATTCTAGGTCTGGCTCGCCACAAATAAGCCGGCTTACAAAACATCGTGCACATGGCGGGATTTCTCTTTGCTGCTCCCGCGGGATTTGAAAATTGAAATAAAAAATTCTCCAACGCACATTCATCATTTCCGTTTCACGTTCATCTACTAAGCCATTTTTAATATACATGAGCGGACGCTTTCCTGTGCAGAAGATTGGAGTATCAGCAGTCAGGGAAATATCCTTTGCAAAATGAGTTTTTGGTGCGCGCTGAAATAGTTGTGATGCTTGTTGGAAAAGTGAACTGAAATCCCAAATTCCTTCAATAAAAATTCCTTCGCCGATAACCAGCGTTCATTACGATCCAGTTTCAGCGCGAGATGATAATGTTCACCACTGTTCTTATGTTTCTCCCGACAGCAACACCACTGAACAACTCTCCCTTTGCCTTGCAATTGAGAACATGCGTACACAACTGCTGAGGCGAAATTTTCCCTGGTTGGAAATTTAGTAATATCTGCCTGGCTATATGTCACCAAATAAACACTGCGTAGGTCACTTCTAAGGAGAGAATCTTCGGATAACGATTTACCCGGCTCCTCTGAACTAGATTCATCACTTTCATAGCTTTTCAAAAGATCCATAGTGTTGGTGGTTACTAATTTCACTGAACAATGGCAAAACAAGTGGCCAGAACGACACGCGAGTTGTTTATATCACGACCGGCATGATCAATTTTTGGCTTGTTACATCTCTGCTAAATAAAACACTGACGTTAACGTACGCGTAACTTAGAGAACACCGACCGGTGTGTCTATCCACGGCTCCCGGGAAGTTCAAACTTTTTGAGTTCTGAGGAAATGGAAAAAAATTGGCTGACACAATCGTGGACAAAACGGTTAAGAAAACGTACCCTTCCAAGCGTTTTGACAAGTAAACAAACGAACGACCATATTTTCCCCGCCCCCCTCCCCCCAACTCAATGTTGTTTGGTGGGTCACGAACAGTTTCACGGCAATCAGCATTTCCCAAATCAACATTGTATAGGGGGAGGGGGGGAGGGAGAAGGAACTTGTAGAAATTCGAGGGGAGGAATAGGAAATAATTGTTTTTGGTAGGCCGCGTTCAGATTTCTTAACGAGAATTGTCCACGATTGTAAAACAGACAAATTGTTTAAAAACAGAGATCTAACCCTGCACAGAAACCCAGTCGGGTGATATGTAATTGGACATTGGGTACTAATTAACGTCCAGGAATATTGCCGTTAATTGGTTCTAATTCGCGGAGATAATGGTTGTAATTAATTTGTAACGCAAAGAGATGCATTATCTCATCACCTCGCCAGTTATACAATGGTTTTTACGGGCGCCATTGACTCGCAAAGAAAGGCGTATATTGCATATTTGGCGCGGCAGAAGATATTACCAGCCGTAGAGATACTGAAACAATGTAACGGTATACAGAATTCGAGACGAGTTCATATCCGTAAAACAGACCGGTCCCGTTTATACGCGCAGGAGGACCTCCGAGCAAGTTGTGCGCGCGTGACCAGAGAAAAATTATTCGCTGTTTGCGAGCGCTACGAAAAGAGGAAGGACATTTTTCCTCCAGTAGGATTAAGGAGCGGGCTGGTCTAAAGCCTAATGAAGTAAGCAGCAGGACCGTTTGGCGTTTTCTGCACAAGGAAGGCCACCACTACATGCAGGCGCGTAAAAAAGGCTTGATGGCCGACTGATGACATGCGTCAACGTGTTCACTTTGCAAAGAACATAAAAAATAACCACTCCCGGGATATTTGGTGCAATACGGTTGCTTTCTATTTGGATGGTGTCAGTTTCTATTATAAAAGAAATCTGGCGGATCAAGCTAGAACGCCACAAGGGAGAGTATGGAGGAGAGCGTGCGAAGGGCTTATTCAGGGATGCACAGCTAAAGGATGGAAAGAGGGGAGTGGAGGTCGCGTTTTAAGATTAATGGTGGCCATTAGTTACGGTGAAGGAGTAATTGAGTGTCATGCATATGATAATCTGGACAGCCGTTCATTTGCCTCTTTTGTTAATGGAAAATTTGATTCTATGTTTGCAAGAGCAGACAAGAATGGTTCTCGCATGTTTGTACAACTCAACGCACCGAACCAGAATTCTGCTCTTGTTAGAAGAGTACTTAAAATAAAAAGGGCAAAACAATTATGTATTCCGCCTCGCAGCCGTGACATAGATGCTATCGAGAATTTCTTTAATCTTGTTTAAAAAAAGCTGAGAAAACAGGCTGTAGAATTAAACATTACGCGTGAGACATTCGATGAGTTTTCATCACGTGTAATTAGAACAATGTACAACTTTCCATCAGAGGTAATCGACAAGATTATAGATACTATGGGTGGCCGTATGGATGCCATTATTACTGGAAAAGGACAACGCACTAAGTATTAATACTTGTATTCAATATACATTTATTATTCTTGCAACTCAGGACACGAAAGCAGTCTTTTGTGACCAAGTAATAATCAGAAGATTACGTCACGCTAGTATTTTATTGTGTTACATAGTACAGCGTGCGTGACAGGCATGTCACAAACGTCAACAAATACATTCTACAAGAGAAAATGTGTCCATTTCTTGCCGTAACATCTACCTTTCTTCCGTTTGTTTACATATAACTCTTAATAACGCAAAATACTTTAATTGCATACGATTAACAAGAAGACATTTAGCACTTTCAACGATTAACAACGATTAACAGCAGTTTTGTATTAAAAGAAATGACTATCTATTCTTTTCAAGAGCATTCGGTGTTAACCGTTGAAAACCTGTGTTAATCGTTGTTTTATTTCACCATTGCCTTGAAACTGTCAAGTTAATCGTTACATGCCGAATTCTAGGTCTGGCTCGCCACAAATAAGCCGGCTTACAAAACATCGTGCACATGGCGGGATTTCTCTTTGCTGCTCCCGCGGGATTTGAAAATTGAAATAAAAAATTCTCCAACGCACATTCATCATTTCCGTTTCACGTTCATCTACTAAGCCATTTTTAATATACATGAGCGGACGCTTTCCTGTGCAGAAGATTGGAGTATCAGCAGTCAGGGAAATATCCTTTGCAAAATGAGTTTTGGTGCGCGCTGAAATAGTTGTGATGCTTGTTGGAAAAGTGAACTGAAATCCCAAATTCCTTCAATAAAAATTCCTTCGCCGATAACCAGCGTTCATTACGATCCAGTTTCAGCGCGAGATGATAATGTTCACCACTGTTCTTATGTTTCTCCCGACAGCAACACCACTGAACAACTCTCCCTTT
>NW_028145985.1:0-2500 GCF_977016875.1 Pavona decussata
ATCCAATAACACCCTCTGATCCCTAGTTGGCATCGTTTATGGTTAGAACTAGGACGGTATCTGATCGTCTTCGATCCTCTAACTTTCGTTCTTGATTAATGAAAACACTCTTGGCAAATGCTTTCGCAGTAGTTCGTCTTTCGTAAATCCAAGAATTTCACCTCTGACAACGAAATACGAATGCCCCCAATTGTCTCTCTTAATCATTACTTCGGTTCCAGAAACCAACAAAATAGAACCAAAGTCCTATTCCATTATTCCATGCTTACGTATTCAAGCGCTGGCTTGCTTTGAACACTCTAATTTTTTCAAAGTAAACGTCGCAGATCCTGAGCACACTCAGTTAAGAGCACACCCAGTCTTTGCGAGGAAGAACAGCCCGGCCAGTAACATACCTTGCGGCAGACCGGCCGAGCCATCCCGAAATCCAACTACGAGCTTTTTAACTGCAACAACTTTAATATACGCTATTGGAGCTGGAATTACCGCGGGTGCTGGCACCAGACTTGTCCTCCAATGGATCCTCGTTAAAGGATTTAAGTTGTACTCATTCCAATTACAAGACTTGTAAAAGCCCTGTATTGTTATTTCTTGTCACTACCTCCCTGAGTCAGGATTGGGTAATTTGCGCGCCTGCTGCCTTCCTTGGATGTGGTAGCCGTTTCTCAGGCTCCCTCTCCGGAATCGAACCCTAATTCTCCGTCACCCGTTGCAACCATGGTAAGCCACTACCTTACCATCGACAGTTGATAGGGCAGAAATTTGAATGAAACATCGCCAGCGCAAGGCCGTGCGATTCGATCAGTTACTATGAATCACCAAATGACCGGGCAGAACCCGCATTGGTTTTTAATCTAATAAATACATCCCTTCCAGAAGTCGGGACTTTTCGCATGTATTAGCTCTAGAATTACTACGGTTATCCAAGTAGTAATGGTACAATCAAATAAACGATAACTGATTTAATGAGCCATTCGCAGTTTCACAGTACAAGTGCTTATACTTAGACATGCATGGCTTAATCTTTGAGACAAGCATATGACTACTGGCAGGATCAACCAGGTAACTATCCACCGCAGGGAACAGAAGTTCCTTGCTAAGCGGCCCCCCTCCGCAGAGGGAGAGCAAGCTTTCTTAGATTTTGCCTCCACGGGGGGAACCCATGAGCCAAACGGACCACACGGTCCCTCGGTCAAGGGAAACCCCGTCTTGTTTGCCACGTCTTTCTCACAACTGGACCCGTGCACAGTTCAGGCATACCTGTCAGACTCGCCAAGCGAGCTGAAGGAAGGCAAGAAAAGTGCTTCTGCGAAGGAAAATATCCTCCTGCTCTTTTGTCTCTATCATTAGCCAAAGGCTAGCGTACACAACTTCCATCTACACTCTGCCTGCCACTACAGTGACAATGCTTTCGGGCATCATCTTTTCCCTCCTTCGAAAGGAAAGCTACAAGCCCAACTTTCCTTGCCCGTTAGTCAATTCTGCCCTCTATTTCTCCGCCTTGCCGCCGTGGAACATAAGGGACAGGGTTTACTAGCCAGCTCCTCTCGGAACCTTTGCGACCAACCTGCCCACACTATAACCCCCAAACGCTAATAAGGAGACTGCATGATATGGTAGACAGAAAATAAAAACGCGAAAAAAATGAAATTTTGAAAATCGAACCCACAACCAGCCAAATCGTTTGTAAGTCATGCCAAATGACTGGTGACATCTTAAAAACCCATTGAAGCCACAACATCCCATAATTTCACGCTTTTAAAGATTTGTCACTATACGCACTGTAAGTACCTCACTAATTCTCACCTCAGATTTTACGGGAACATGTTCAAATTTTAACACGCCTCTCAGCACGACCAATTACATTAAAATTCATCGCAAAAGTCAGAATTCTCCAATTTTTGAAAAATTCACTATATTCACTGTAAGTACCTCGCTAGACAGTGGAGACCTCAGATTTTACGGGAACATGATCAACTTTCGACACACCTCTCAGCACGAGCAGTTACATAGAAATCCATCAGGAAAGTCGTGCTGTGAAGAGGTCTTTCGACTAAGAAAAATGGTGGTGTGAGGAGGAGTCACCTAAATCAGAGAAAAATACTCTTATAGGAGACTGCTACGAAAGACATTTCTGAGTCCACTGGCCCTAGTCCCCTAATAAGTGTATTTCTGTTTGTTTTAAGAAGGTCCTCCTGACATCACCAATCTTCTGTCTTCAATCCTAACCCCAACGTTAACCCTAACGCTAACCCTAACCCTACCTCCCTCAGGGGCAGTTCTATGGTTATGATCCCACGGTAGGCAGAAAAACTATCCCAATCTAGGTTTTCTTGTATGCTGACTCCATTTTAAATGCTTTTACTTGAGTCTGACAAAGGCAAAGCCAAATACTCACCCCTATATGGACGGGGAAGCAAAGTGCGGATTTTGGTAGGTCGGCATTTTCAATCAGGAATGTTGCCATTCGAAAGAGCGTCCAAAAAAACTTGGTTGGGAC
>NW_028145986.1:0-19063 GCF_977016875.1 Pavona decussata
CGTCATATAATTAGTTTTGACAAATGCGAGTATCTCGAGCGACGGGCTAAGCAAAATATCCACGCAATTCTAGAAAATAACAAAGGCATTCGCAGAAAGTCTGATTGTGTTGATTAGCTAGGTAAATTTACGGTATTTAACTGAAAGGAAGTTTTCTCGCAAAGAGGTGCGAAGATAACAAGACAAGTTAAGCGATTATTCTTGAAACGAACAAGTTCACAGCTAGAATAATCAATGACATCGCTAATTCGAAAATGTTTCGTTCTCGCTCTGAAGCAAACACGACAGTGAAAAGAAACAACATAGTAACAACTGGAGTAAACCAGTTTATTTAAGTCGACTGTGCATTTTAGGGGGCCCCTGACACTGAACAAAGTTCACTGAATCTAGTAAACACAAGAACAGTACACTGAACAGCAGACGAAAAAAAATGCCGGTAGAACTGAACATCGTCGTAACTAAACATTTTGAATACTTAGCGATATGTGAAAGAGAAATACCAACATTAACTGAATAAAACATGATTGTTCAACACTTACTGAGACCTTTAAGTTGTCTTCCTGTCAGGTCCATTCGCTCCTCAGCAAAGTCACAAGCGATACCTTTCCATCGATCACCTGAATCGCTCATCCACTGACCGCGCGCACATCGCAAAGACGGCCTGAAAGTCAAAGTCCTCATCCTGTCACTAAAACAACAATAATAAACAAAATAATAGTGACATGTTGTCGCCGAAACGTCATGTTTTAATCTCGCTCCTTTCTTTTTATTTTGAAATAATGGCAACCACCTGACACAAGGTACCCCATGCACCGAAGGTCCCTTATGTAGGGGGGATGACTTTTGCACTCAGTACGATAACTTGTCGCTCACGACAAGACAGTGAGGGAGGTGAACTGTCGACCCCTAAGCCGAATATTAAGACAGCCCCTTTCGCCACTAGCGCTCACATCCAACTTCAAGACATAACGTACATCCATATATAACATGGACAGGTGTCTTCCACGTGGTACGTGTTGAGGTTTGCATTTCAGGAGCATGCGTACTGCTAAAACTCATATAACGAATAGATAAATACCTCGTTGTTTATTTCAACAAAATGATCAGGCAATGATCAAAAATATGAAAAGCTAGGGGGAAAAAACACACTTGTGATTAGTCTATAAAGTCACTTAACGACAAGGGAATCTTTTCACTATATTAATTTTGTTTAAAAAAAAAACGCTCAATGTTTGTGATTGTTCATTCTACCCAAGCCTTGGCATCCGTACAGATCGACGTTGTAGTTCATTTTTTTTTTTATCTCAGTTAACCCTTTAACCTCTAATATCAGAGACAAAATTCTCCTATCTTGTCCCGTTACTTTTCTTATAAAAGTACTGTGGAGAAGTTATTAAAATATCAAGAAAATTCACCTTGGGCGATCATATCCTTAATTCTCATAACTTTATGGGTTGAATAAGCATGGATATTACAAGGAGAAATTTGATGCTGATCACTGTTAGGGCTTAAAAGGTTAAGGTGGTCTTTCACCCAAAGAGTTAATTTGTTTGGTAAAAGTTTCCGGCAAAGTTCTTTTCTATTACTTTATAGGGATTCACGCCCTGGCATCAAAAATGAGTCTTTTCCAGTCACATGTCATACTAGTTAATGATTAACCAGCACGCTAAGTAAAAATAAGGGCTGTTGATTGCAAGAACGATATCTTACTAACGAGAAATAGCTTTTCTTTTAACTGAAATGGCCCAAAATTTGATTTCTCTGAACAATTCAACTTAAAATGAGAAAAAAACATCATTTTGACAACCACTCGTCATATAATTAGTTTTGACAAATGCGAGTATCTCGAGCGACGGGCTAAGCAAAATATCCACGCAATTCTAGAAAATAACAAAGGCATTCGCAGAAAGTCTGATTGTGTTGATTAGCTAGGTAAATTTACGGTATTTAACTGAAAGGAAGTTTTCTCGCAAAGAGGTGCGAAGATAACAAGACAAGTTAAGCGATTATTCTTGAAACGAACAAGTTCACAGCTAGAATAATCAATGACATCGCTAATTCGAAAATGTTTCGTTCTCGCTCTGAAGCAAACACGACAGTGAAAAGAAACAACATAGTAACAACTGGAGTAAACCAGTTTATTTAAGTCGACTGTGCATTTTAGGGGGCCCCTGACACTGAACAAAGTTCACTGAATCTAGTAAACACAAGAACAGTACACTGAACAGCAGACGAAAAAAAATGCCGGTAGAACTGAACATCGTCGTAACTAAACATTTTGATTACTTAGCGATATGTGAAAGAGAAATACCAACATTAACTGAATAAAACATGATTGTTCAACACTTACTGAGACCTTTAAGTTGTCTTCCTGTCAGGTCCATTCGCTCCTCAGCAAAGTCACAAGCGATACCTTTCCATCGATCACCTGAATCGCTCATCCACTGACCGCGCGCACATCGCAAAGACGGCCTGAAAGTCAAAGTCCTCATCCTGTCACTAAAACAACAATAATAAACAAAATAATAGTGACATGTTGTCGCCGAAACGTCATGTTTTAATCTCGCTCCTTTCTTTTTATTTTGAAATAATGGCAACCACCTGACACAAGGTACCCCATGCACCGAAGGTCCCTTATGTAGGGGGGATGACTTTTGCACTCAGTACGATAACTTGTCGCTCACGACAAGACAGTGAGGGAGGTGAACTGTCGACCCCTAAGCCGAATATTAAGACAGCCCCTTTCGCCACTAGCGCTCACATCCAACTTCAAGACATAACGTACATCCATATATAACATGGACAGGTGTCTTCCACGTGGTACGTGTTGAGGTTTGCATTTCAGGAGCATGCGTACTGCTAAAACTCATATAACGAATAGATAAATACCTCGTTGTTTATTTCAACAAAATGATCAGGCAATGATCAAAAATATGAAAAGCTAGGGGGAAAAAACACACTTGTGATTAGTCTATAAAGTCACTTAACGACAAGGGAATCTTTTCACTATATTAATTTTGTTTAAAAAAAAAACGCTCAATGTTTGTGATTGTTCATTCTACCCAAGCCTTGGCATCCGTACAGATCGACGTTGTAGTTCATTTTTTTTTTTATCTCAGTTAACCCTTTAACCTCTAATATCAGAGACAAAATTCTCCTATCTTGTCCCGTTACTTTTCTTATAAAAGTACTGTGGAGAAGTTATTAAAATATCAAGAAAATTCACCTTGGGCGATCATATCCTTAATTCTCATAACTTTATGGGTTGAATAAGCATGGATATTACAAGGAGAAATTTGATGCTGATCACTGTTAGGGCTTAAAAGGTTAAGGTGGTCTTTCACCCAAAGAGTTAATTTGTTTGGTAAAAGTTTCCGGCAAAGTTCTTTTCTATTACTTTATAGGGATTCACGCCCTGGCATCAAAAATGAGTCTTTTCCAGTCACATGTCATACTAGTTAATGATTAACCAGCACGCTAAGTAAAAATAAGGGCTGTTGATTGCAAGAACGATATCTTACTAACGAGAAATAGCTTTTCTTTTAACTGAAATGGCCCAAAATTTGATTTCTCTGAACAATTCAACTTAAAATGAGAAAAAAACATCATTTTGACAACCACTCGTCATATAATTAGTTTTGACAAATGCGAGTATCTCGAGCGACGGGCTAAGCAAAATATCCACGCAATTCTAGAAAATAACAAAGGCATTCGCAGAAAGTCTGATTGTGTTGATTAGCTAGGTAAATTTACGGTATTTAACTGAAAGGAAGTTTTCTCGCAAAGAGGTGCGAAGATAACAAGACAAGTTAAGCGATTATTCTTGAAACGAACAAGTTCACAGCTAGAATAATCAATGACATCGCTAATTCGAAAATGTTTCGTTCTCGCTCTGAAGCAAACACGACAGTGAAAAGAAACAACATAGTAACAACTGGAGTAAACCAGTTTATTTAAGTCGACTGTGCATTTTAGGGGGCCCCTGACACTGAACAAAGTTCACTGAATCTAGTAAACACAAGAACAGTACACTGAACAGCAGACGAAAAAAAATGCCGGTAGAACTGAACATCGTCGTAACTAAACATTTTGATTACTTAGCGATATGTGAAAGAGAAATACCAACATTAACTGAATAAAACATGATTGTTCAACACTTACTGAGACCTTTAAGTTGTCTTCCTGTCAGGTCCATTCGCTCCTCAGCAAAGTCACAAGCGATACCTTTCCATCGATCACCTGAATCGCTCATCCACTGACCGCGCGCACATCGCAAAGACGGCCTGAAAGTCAAAGTCCTCATCCTGTCACTAAAACAACAATAATAAACAAAATAATAGTGACATGTTGTCGCCGAAACGTCATGTTTTAATCTCGCTCCTTTCTTTTTATTTTGAAATAATGGCAACCACCTGACACAAGGTACCCCATGCACCGAAGGTCCCTTATGTAGGGGGGATGACTTTTGCACTCAGTACGATAACTTGTCGCTCACGACAAGACAGTGAGGGAGGTGAACTGTCGACCCCTAAGCCGAATATTAAGACAGCCCCTTTCGCCACTAGCGCTCACATCCAACTTCAAGACATAACGTACATCCATATATAACATGGACAGGTGTCTTCCACGTGGTACGTGTTGAGGTTTGCATTTCAGGAGCATGCGTACTGCTAAAACTCATATAACGAATAGATAAATACCTCGTTGTTTATTTCAACAAAATGATCAGGCAATGATCAAAAATATGAAAAGCTAGGGGGAAAAAACACACTTGTGATTAGTCTATAAAGTCACTTAACGACAAGGGAATCTTTTCACTATATTAATTTTGTTTAAAAAAAAAACGCTCAATGTTTGTGATTGTTCATTCTACCCAAGCCTTGGCATCCGTACAGATCGACGTTGTAGTTCATTTTTTTTTTTATCTCAGTTAACCCTTTAACCTCTAATATCAGAGACAAAATTCTCCTATCTTGTCCCGTTACTTTTCTTATAAAAGTACTGTGGAGAAGTTATTAAAATATCAAGAAAATTCACCTTGGGCGATCATATCCTTAATTCTCATAACTTTATGGGTTGAATAAGCATGGATATTACAAGGAGAAATTTGATGCTGATCACTGTTAGGGCTTAAAAGGTTAAGGTGGTCTTTCACCCAAAGAGTTAATTTGTTTGGTAAAAGTTTCCGGCAAAGTTCTTTTCTATTACTTTATAGGGATTCACGCCCTGGCATCAAAAATGAGTCTTTTCCAGTCACATGTCATACTAGTTAATGATTAACCAGCACGCTAAGTAAAAATAAGGGCTGTTGATTGCAAGAACGATATCTTACTAACGAGAAATAGCTTTTCTTTTAACTGAAATGGCCCAAAATTTGATTTCTCTGAACAATTCAACTTAAAATGAGAAAAAAACATCATTTTGACAACCACTCGTCATATATAATTAGTTTTGACAAATGCGAGTATCTCGAGCGACGGGCTAAGCAAAATATCCACGCAATTCTAGAAAATAACAAAGGCATTCGCAGAAAGTCTGATTGTGTTGATTAGCTAGGTAAATTTACGGTATTTAACTGAAAGGAAGTTTTCTCGCAAAGAGGTGCGAAGATAACAAGACAAGTTAAGCGATTATTCTTGAAACGAACAAGTTCACAGCTAGAATAATCAATGACATCGCTAATTCGAAAATGTTTCGTTCTCGCTCTGAAGCAAACACGACAGTGAAAAGAAACAACATAGTAACAACTGGAGTAAACCAGTTTATTTAAGTCGACTGTGCATTTTAGGGGGCCCCTGACACTGAACAAAGTTCACTGAATCTAGTAAACACAAGAACAGTACACTGAACAGCAGACGAAAAAAAATGCCGGTAGAACTGAACATCGTCGTAACTAAACATTTTGATTACTTAGCGATATGTGAAAGAGAAATACCAACATTAACTGAATAAAACATGATTGTTCAACACTTACTGAGACCTTTAAGTTGTCTTCCTGTCAGGTCCATTCGCTCCTCAGCAAAGTCACAAGCGATACCTTTCCATCGATCACCTGAATCGCTCATCCACTGACCGCGCGCACATCGCAAAGACGGCCTGAAAGTCAAAGTCCTCATCCTGTCACTAAAACAACAATAATAAACAAAATAATAGTGACATGTTGTCGCCGAAACGTCATGTTTTAATCTCGCTCCTTTCTTTTTATTTTGAAATAATGGCAACCACCTGACACAAGGTACCCCATGCACCGAAGGTCCCTTATGTAGGGGGGATGACTTTTGCACTCAGTACGATAACTTGTCGCTCACGACAAGACAGTGAGGGAGGTGAACTGTCGACCCCTAAGCCGAATATTAAGACAGCCCCTTTCGCCACTAGCGCTCACATCCAACTTCAAGACATAACGTACATCCATATATAACATGGACAGGTGTCTTCCACGTGGTACGTGTTGAGGTTTGCATTTCAGGAGCATGCGTACTGCTAAAACTCATATAACGAATAGATAAATACCTCGTTGTTTATTTCAACAAAATGATCAGGCAATGATCAAAAATATGAAAAGCTAGGGGGAAAAAACACACTTGTGATTAGTCTATAAAGTCACTTAACGACAAGGGAATCTTTTCACTATATTAATTTTGTTTAAAAAAAAAACGCTCAATGTTTGTGATTGTTCATTCTACCCAAGCCTTGGCATCCGTACAGATCGACGTTGTAGTTCATTTTTTTTTTTATCTCAGTTAACCCTTTAACCTCTAATATCAGAGACAAAATTCTCCTATCTTGTCCCGTTACTTTTCTTATAAAAGTACTGTGGAGAAGTTATTAAAATATCAAGAAAATTCACCTTGGGCGATCATATCCTTAATTCTCATAACTTTATGGGTTGAATAAGCATGGATATTACAAGGAGAAATTTGATGCTGATCACTGTTAGGGCTTAAAAGGTTAAGGTGGTCTTTCACCCAAAGAGTTAATTTGTTTGGTAAAAGTTTCCGGCAAAGTTCTTTTCTATTACTTTATAGGGATTCACGCCCTGGCATCAAAAATGAGTCTTTTCCAGTCACATGTCATACTAGTTAATGATTAACCAGCACGCTAAGTAAAAATAAGGGCTGTTGATTGCAAGAACGATATCTTACTAACGAGAAATAGCTTTTCTTTTAACTGAAATGGCCCAAAATTTGATTTCTCTGAACAATTCAACTTAAAATGAGAAAAAAACATCATTTTGACAACCACTCGTCATATAATTAGTTTTGACAAATGCGAGTATCTCGAGCGACGGGCTAAGCAAAATATCCACGCAATTCTAGAAAATAACAAAGGCATTCGCAGAAAGTCTGATTGTGTTGATTAGCTAGGTAAATTTACGGTATTTAACTGAAAGGAAGTTTTCTCGCAAAGAGGTGCGAAGATAACAAGACAAGTTAAGCGATTATTCTTGAAACGAACAAGTTCACAGCTAGAATAATCAATGACATCGCTAATTCGAAAATGTTTCGTTCTCGCTCTGAAGCAAACACGACAGTGAAAAGAAACAACATAGTAACAACTGGAGTAAACCAGTTTATTTAAGTCGACTGTGCATTTTAGGGGGCCCCTGACACTGAACAAAGTTCACTGAATCTAGTAAACACAAGAACAGTACACTGAACAGCAGACGAAAAAAAATGCCGGTAGAACTGAACATCGTCGTAACTAAACATTTTGATTACTTAGCGATATGTGAAAGAGAAATACCAACATTAACTGAATAAAACATGATTGTTCAACACTTACTGAGACCTTTAAGTTGTCTTCCTGTCAGGTCCATTCGCTCCTCAGCAAAGTCACAAGCGATACCTTTCCATCGATCACCTGAATCGCTCATCCACTGACCGCGCGCACATCGCAAAGACGGCCTGAAAGTCAAAGTCCTCATCCTGTCACTAAAACAACAATAATAAACAAAATAATAGTGACATGTTGTCGCCGAAACGTCATGTTTTAATCTCGCTCCTTTCTTTTTATTTTGAAATAATGGCAACCACCTGACACAAGGTACCCCATGCACCGAAGGTCCCTTATGTAGGGGGGATGACTTTTGCACTCAGTACGATAACTTGTCGCTCACGACAAGACAGTGAGGGAGGTGAACTGTCGACCCCTAAGCCGAATATTAAGACAGCCCCTTTCGCCACTAGCGCTCACATCCAACTTCAAGACATAACGTACATCCATATATAACATGGACAGGTGTCTTCCACGTGGTACGTGTTGAGGTTTGCATTTCAGGAGCATGCGTACTGCTAAAACTCATATAACGAATAGATAAATACCTCGTTGTTTATTTCAACAAAATGATCAGGCAATGATCAAAAATATGAAAAGCTAGGGGGAAAAAACACACTTGTGATTAGTCTATAAAGTCACTTAACGACAAGGGAATCTTTTCACTATATTAATTTTGTTTAAAAAAAAAACGCTCAATGTTTGTGATTGTTCATTCTACCCAAGCCTTGGCATCCGTACAGATCGACGTTGTAGTTCATTTTTTTTTTTATCTCAGTTAACCCTTTAACCTCTAATATCAGAGACAAAATTCTCCTATCTTGTCCCGTTACTTTTCTTATAAAAGTACTGTGGAGAAGTTATTAAAATATCAAGAAAATTCACCTTGGGCGATCATATCCTTAATTCTCATAACTTTATGGGTTGAATAAGCATGGATATTACAAGGAGAAATTTGATGCTGATCACTGTTAGGGCTTAAAAGGTTAAGGTGGTCTTTCACCCAAAGAGTTAATTTGTTTGGTAAAAGTTTCCGGCAAAGTTCTTTTCTATTACTTTATAGGGATTCACGCCCTGGCATCAAAAATGAGTCTTTTCCAGTCACATGTCATACTAGTTAATGATTAACCAGCACGCTAAGTAAAAATAAGGGCTGTTGATTGCAAGAACGATATCTTACTAACGAGAAATAGCTTTTCTTTTAACTGAAATGGCCCAATAATTTGATTTCTCTGAACAATTCAACTTAAAATGAGAAAAAAACATCATTTTGACAACCACTCGTCATATAATTAGTTTTGACAAATGCGAGTATCTCGAGCGACGGGCTAAGCAAAATATCCACGCAATTCTAGAAAATAACAAAGGCATTCGCAGAAAGTCTGATTGTGTTGATTAGCTAGGTAAATTTACGGTATTTAACTGAAAGGAAGTTTTCTCGCAAAGAGGTGCGAAGATAACAAGACAAGTTAAGCGATTATTCTTGAAACGAACAAGTTCACAGCTAGAATAATCAATGACATCGCTAATTCGAAAATGTTTCGTTCTCGCTCTGAAGCAAACACGACAGTGAAAAGAAACAACATAGTAACAACTGGAGTAAACCAGTTTATTTAAGTCGACTGTGCATTTTAGGGGGCCCCTGACACTGAACAAAGTTCACTGAATCTAGTAAACACAAGAACAGTACACTGAACAGCAGACGAAAAAAAATGCCGGTAGAACTGAACATCGTCGTAACTAAACATTTTGATTACTTAGCGATATGTGAAAGAGAAATACCAACATTAACTGAATAAAACATGATTGTTCAACACTTACTGAGACCTTTAAGTTGTCTTCCTGTCAGGTCCATTCGCTCCTCAGCAAAGTCACAAGCGATACCTTTCCATCGATCACCTGAATCGCTCATCCACTGACCGCGCGCACATCGCAAAGACGGCCTGAAAGTCAAAGTCCTCATCCTGTCACTAAAACAACAATAATAAACAAAATAATAGTGACATGTTGTCGCCGAAACGTCATGTTTTAATCTCGCTCCTTTCTTTTTATTTTGAAATAATGGCAACCACCTGACACAAGGTACCCCATGCACCGAAGGTCCCTTATGTAGGGGGGATGACTTTTGCACTCAGTACGATAACTTGTCGCTCACGACAAGACAGTGAGGGAGGTGAACTGTCGACCCCTAAGCCGAATATTAAGACAGCCCCTTTCGCCACTAGCGCTCACATCCAACTTCAAGACATAACGTACATCCATATATAACATGGACAGGTGTCTTCCACGTGGTACGTGTTGAGGTTTGCATTTCAGGAGCATGCGTACTGCTAAAACTCATATAACGAATAGATAAATACCTCGTTGTTTATTTCAACAAAATGATCAGGCAATGATCAAAAATATGAAAAGCTAGGGGGAAAAAACACACTTGTGATTAGTCTATAAAGTCACTTAACGACAAGGGAATCTTTTCACTATATTAATTTTGTTTAAAAAAAAAACGCTCAATGTTTGTGATTGTTCATTCTACCCAAGCCTTGGCATCCGTACAGATCGACGTTGTAGTTCATTTTTTTTTTTATCTCAGTTAACCCTTTAACCTCTAATATCAGAGACAAAATTCTCCTATCTTGTCCCGTTACTTTTCTTATAAAAGTACTGTGGAGAAGTTATTAAAATATCAAGAAAATTCACCTTGGGCGATCATATCCTTAATTCTCATAACTTTATGGGTTGAATAAGCATGGATATTACAAGGAGAAATTTGATGCTGATCACTGTTAGGGCTTAAAAGGTTAAGGTGGTCTTTCACCCAAAGAGTTAATTTGTTTGGTAAAAGTTTCCGGCAAAGTTCTTTTCTATTACTTTATAGGGATTCACGCCCTGGCATCAAAAATGAGTCTTTTCCAGTCACATGTCATACTAGTTAATGATTAACCAGCACGCTAAGTAAAAATAAGGGCTGTTGATTGCAAGAACGATATCTTACTAACGAGAAATAGCTTTTCTTTTAACTGAAATGGCCCAAAATTTGATTTCTCTGAACAATTCAACTTAAAATGAGAAAAAAACATCATTTTGACAACCACTCGTCATATAATTAGTTTTGACAAATGCGAGTATCTCGAGCGACGGGCTAAGCAAAATATCCACGCAATTCTAGAAAATAACAAAGGCATTCGCAGAAAGTCTGATTGTGTTGATTAGCTAGGTAAATTTACGGTATTTAACTGAAAGGAAGTTTTCTCGCAAAGAGGTGCGAAGATAACAAGACAAGTTAAGCGATTATTCTTGAAACGAACAAGTTCACAGCTAGAATAATCAATGACATCGCTAATTCGAAAATGTTTCGTTCTCGCTCTGAAGCAAACACGACAGTGAAAAGAAACAACATAGTAACAACTGGAGTAAACCAGTTTATTTAAGTCGACTGTGCATTTTAGGGGGCCCCTGACACTGAACAAAGTTCACTGAATCTAGTAAACACAAGAACAGTACACTGAACAGCAGACGAAAAAAAATGCCGGTAGAACTGAACATCGTCGTAACTAAACATTTTGATTACTTAGCGATATGTGAAAGAGAAATACCAACATTAACTGAATAAAACATGATTGTTCAACACTTACTGAGACCTTTAAGTTGTCTTCCTGTCAGGTCCATTCGCTCCTCAGCAAAGTCACAAGCGATACCTTTCCATCGATCACCTGAATCGCTCATCCACTGACCGCGCGCACATCGCAAAGACGGCCTGAAAGTCAAAGTCCTCATCCTGTCACTAAAACAACAATAATAAACAAAATAATAGTGACATGTTGTCGCCGAAACGTCATGTTTTAATCTCGCTCCTTTCTTTTTATTTTGAAATAATGGCAACCACCTGACACAAGGTACCCCATGCACCGAAGGTCCCTTATGTAGGGGGGATGACTTTTGCACTCAGTACGATAACTTGTCGCTCACGACAAGACAGTGAGGGAGGTGAACTGTCGACCCCTAAGCCGAATATTAAGACAGCCCCTTTCGCCACTAGCGCTCACATCCAACTTCAAGACATAACGTACATCCATATATAACATGGACAGGTGTCTTCCACGTGGTACGTGTTGAGGTTTGCATTTCAGGAGCATGCGTACTGCTAAAACTCATATAACGAATAGATAAATACCTCGTTGTTTATTTCAACAAAATGATCAGGCAATGATCAAAAATATGAAAAGCTAGGGGGAAAAAACACACTTGTGATTAGTCTATAAAGTCACTTAACGACAAGGGAATCTTTTCACTATATTAATTTTGTTTAAAAAAAAAACGCTCAATGTTTGTGATTGTTCATTCTACCCAAGCCTTGGCATCCGTACAGATCGACGTTGTAGTTCATTTTTTTTTTTATCTCAGTTAACCCTTTAACCTCTAATATCAGAGACAAAATTCTCCTATCTTGTCCCGTTACTTTTCTTATAAAAGTACTGTGGAGAAGTTATTAAAATATCAAGAAAATTCACCTTGGGCGATCATATCCTTAATTCTCATAACTTTATGGGTTGAATAAGCATGGATATTACAAGGAGAAATTTGATGCTGATCACTGTTAGGGCTTAAAAGGTTAAGGTGGTCTTTCACCCAAAGAGTTAATTTGTTTGGTAAAAGTTTCCGGCAAAGTTCTTTTCTATTACTTTATAGGGATTCACGCCCTGGCATCAAAAATGAGTCTTTTCCAGTCACATGTCATACTAGTTAATGATTAACCAGCACGCTAAGTAAAAATAAGGGCTGTTGATTGCAAGAACGATATCTTACTAACGAGAAATAGCTGTTTTTCTTTTAACTGAAATGGCCCAAAATTTGATTTCTCTGAACAATTCAACTTAAAATGAGAAAAAAACATCATTTTGACAACCACTCGTCATATAATTAGTTTTGACAAATGCGAGTATCTCGAGCGACGGGCTAAGCAAAATATCCACGCAATTCTAGAAAATAACAAAGGCATTCGCAGAAAGTCTGATTGTGTTGATTAGCTAGGTAAATTTACGGTATTTAACTGAAAGGAAGTTTTCTCGCAAAGAGGTGCGAAGATAACAAGACAAGTTAAGCGATTATTCTTGAAACGAACAAGTTCACAGCTAGAATAATCAATGACATCGCTAATTCGAAAATGTTTCGTTCTCGCTCTGAAGCAAACACGACAGTGAAAAGAAACAACATAGTAACAACTGGAGTAAACCAGTTTATTTAAGTCGACTGTGCATTTTAGGGGGCCCCTGACACTGAACAAAGTTCACTGAATCTAGTAAACACAAGAACAGTACACTGAACAGCAGACGAAAAAAAATGCCGGTAGAACTGAACATCGTCGTAACTAAACATTTTGATTACTTAGCGATATGTGAAAGAGAAATACCAACATTAACTGAATAAAACATGATTGTTCAACACTTACTGAGACCTTTAAGTTGTCTTCCTGTCAGGTCCATTCGCTCCTCAGCAAAGTCACAAGCGATACCTTTCCATCGATCACCTGAATCGCTCATCCACTGACCGCGCGCACATCGCAAAGACGGCCTGAAAGTCAAAGTCCTCATCCTGTCACTAAAACAACAATAATAAACAAAATAATAGTGACATGTTGTCGCCGAAACGTCATGTTTTAATCTCGCTCCTTTCTTTTTATTTTGAAATAATGGCAACCACCTGACACAAGGTACCCCATGCACCGAAGGTCCCTTATGTAGGGGGGATGACTTTTGCACTCAGTACGATAACTTGTCGCTCACGACAAGACAGTGAGGGAGGTGAACTGTCGACCCCTAAGCCGAATATTAAGACAGCCCCTTTCGCCACTAGCGCTCACATCCAACTTCAAGACATAACGTACATCCATATATAACATGGACAGGTGTCTTCCACGTGGTACGTGTTGAGGTTTGCATTTCAGGAGCATGCGTACTGCTAAAACTCATATAACGAATAGATAAATACCTCGTTGTTTATTTCAACAAAATGATCAGGCAATGATCAAAAATATGAAAAGCTAGGGGGAAAAAACACACTTGTGATTAGTCTATAAAGTCACTTAACGACAAGGGAATCTTTTCACTATATTAATTTTGTTTAAAAAAAAAACGCTCAATGTTTGTGATTGTTCATTCTACCCAAGCCTTGGCATCCGTACAGATCGACGTTGTAGTTCATTTTTTTTTTTATCTCAGTTAACCCTTTAACCTCTAATATCAGAGACAAAATTCTCCTATCTTGTCCCGTTACTTTTCTTATAAAAGTACTGTGGAGAAGTTATTAAAATATCAAGAAAATTCACCTTGGGCGATCATATCCTTAATTCTCATAACTTTATGGGTTGAATAAGCATGGATATTACAAGGAGAAATTTGATGCTGATCACTGTTAGGGCTTAAAAGGTTAAGGTGGTCTTTCACCCAAAGAGTTAATTTGTTTGGTAAAAGTTTCCGGCAAAGTTCTTTTCTATTACTTTATAGGGATTCACGCCCTGGCATCAAAAATGAGTCTTTTCCAGTCACATGTCATACTAGTTAATGATTAACCAGCACGCTAAGTAAAAATAAGGGCTGTTGATTGCAAGAACGATATCTTACTAACGAGAAATAGCTTTTCTTTTAACTGAAATGGCCCAAAATTTGATTTCTCTGAACAATTCAACTTAAAATGAGAAAAAAACATCATTTTGACAACCACTCGTCATATAATTAGTTTTGACAAATGCGAGTATCTCGAGCGACGGGCTAAGCAAAATATCCACGCAATTCTAGAAAATAACAAAGGCATTCGCAGAAAGTCTGATTGTGTTGATTAGCTAGGTAAATTTACGGTATTTAACTGAAAGGAAGTTTTCTCGCAAAGAGGTGCGAAGATAACAAGACAAGTTAAGCGATTATTCTTGAAACGAACAAGTTCACAGCTAGAATAATCAATGACATCGCTAATTCGAAAATGTTTCGTTCTCGCTCTGAAGCAAACACGACAGTGAAAAGAAACAACATAGTAACAACTGGAGTAAACCAGTTTATTTAAGTCGACTGTGCATTTTAGGGGGCCCCTGACACTGAACAAAGTTCACTGAATCTAGTAAACACAAGAACAGTACACTGAACAGCAGACGAAAAAAAATGCCGGTAGAACTGAACATCGTCGTAACTAAACATTTTGATTACTTAGCGATATGTGAAAGAGAAATACCAACATTAACTGAATAAAACATGATTGTTCAACACTTACTGAGACCTTTAAGTTGTCTTCCTGTCAGGTCCATTCGCTCCTCAGCAAAGTCACAAGCGATACCTTTCCATCGATCACCTGAATCGCTCATCCACTGACCGCGCGCACATCGCAAAGACGGCCTGAAAGTCAAAGTCCTCATCCTGTCACTAAAACAACAATAATAAACAAAATAATAGTGACATGTTGTCGCCGAAACGTCATGTTTTAATCTCGCTCCTTTCTTTTTATTTTGAAATAATGGCAACCACCTGACACAAGGTACCCCATGCACCGAAGGTCCCTTATGTAGGGGGGATGACTTTTGCACTCAGTACGATAACTTGTCGCTCACGACAAGACAGTGAGGGAGGTGAACTGTCGACCCCTAAGCCGAATATTAAGACAGCCCCTTTCGCCACTAGCGCTCACATCCAACTTCAAGACATAACGTACATCCATATATAACATGGACAGGTGTCTTCCACGTGGTACGTGTTGAGGTTTGCATTTCAGGAGCATGCGTACTGCTAAAACTCATATAACGAATAGATAAATACCTCGTTGTTTATTTCAACAAAATGATCAGGCAATGATCAAAAATATGAAAAGCTAGGGGGAAAAAACACACTTGTGATTAGTCTATAAAGTCACTTAACGACAAGGGAATCTTTTCACTATATTAATTTTGTTTAAAAAAAAAACGCTCAATGTTTGTGATTGTTCATTCTACCCAAGCCTTGGCATCCGTACAGATCGACGTTGTAGTTCATTTTTTTTTTTATCTCAGTTAACCCTTTAACCTCTAATATCAGAGACAAAATTCTCCTATCTTGTCCCGTTACTTTTCTTATAAAAGTACTGTGGAGAAGTTATTAAAATATCAAGAAAATTCACCTTGGGCGATCATATCCTTAATTCTCATAACTTTATGGGTTGAATAAGCATGGATATTACAAGGAGAAATTTGATGCTGATCACTGTTAGGGCTTAAAAGGTTAAGGTGGTCTTTCACCCAAAGAGTTAATTTGTTTGGTAAAAGTTTCCGGCAAAGTTCTTTTCTATTACTTTATAGGGATTCACGCCCTGGCATCAAAAATGAGTCTTTTCCAGTCACATGTCATACTAGTTAATGATTAACCAGCACGCTAAGTAAAAATAAGGGCTGTTGATTGCAAGAACGATATCTTACTAACGAGAAATAGCTTTTCTTTTAACTGAAATGGCCCAAAATTTGATTTCTCTGAACAATTCAACTTAAAATGAGAAAAAAACATCATTTTGACAACCACTCGTCATATAATTAGTTTTGACAAATGCGAGTATCTCGAGCGACGGGCTAAGCAAAATATCCACGCAATTCTAGAAAATAACAAAGGCATTCGCAGAAAGTCTGATTGTGTTGATTAGCTAGGTAAATTTACGGTATTTAACTGAAAGGAAGTTTTCTCGCAAAGAGGTGCGAAGATAACAAGACAAGTTAAGCGATTATTCTTGAAACGAACAAGTTCACAGCTAGAATAATCAATGACATCGCTAATTCGAAAATGTTTCGTTCTCGCTCTGAAGCAAACACGACAGTGAAAAGAAACAACATAGTAACAACTGGAGTAAACCAGTTTATTTAAGTCGACTGTGCATTTTAGGGGGCCCCTGACACTGAACAAAGTTCACTGAATCTAGTAAACACAAGAACAGTACACTGAACAGCAGACGAAAAAAAATGCCGGTAGAACTGAACATCGTCGTAACTAAACATTTTGATTACTTAGCGATATGTGAAAGAGAAATACCAACATTAACTGAATAAAACATGATTGTTCAACACTTACTGAGACCTTTAAGTTGTCTTCCTGTCAGGTCCATTCGCTCCTCAGCAAAGTCACAAGCGATACCTTTCCATCGATCACCTGAATCGCTCATCCACTGACCGCGCGCACATCGCAAAGACGGCCTGAAAGTCAAAGTCCTCATCCTGTCACTAAAACAACAATAATAAACAAAATAATAGTGACATGTTGTCGCCGAAACGTCATGTTTTAATCTCGCTCCTTTCTTTTTATTTTGAAATAATGGCAACCACCTGACACAAGGTACCCCATGCACCGAAGGTCCCTTATGTAGGGGGGATGACTTTTGCACTCAGTACGATAACTTGTCGCTCACGACAAGACAGTGAGGGAGGTGAACTGTCGACCCCTAAGCCGAATATTAAGACAGCCCCTTTCGCCACTAGCGCTCACATCCAACTTCAAGACATAACGTACATCCATATATAACATGGACAGGTGTCTTCCACGTGGTACGTGTTGAGGTTTGCATTTCAGGAGCATGCGTACTGCTAAAACTCATATAACGAATAGATAAATACCTCGTTGTTTATTTCAACAAAATGATCAGGCAATGATCAAAAATATGAAAAGCTAGGGGGAAAAAACACACTTGTGATTAGTCTATAAAGTCACTTAACGACAAGGGAATCTTTTCACTATATTAATTTTGTTTAAAAAAAAAACGCTCAATGTTTGTGATTGTTCATTCTACCCAAGCCTTGGCATCCGTACAGATCGACGTTGTAGTTCATTTTTTTTTTTATCTCAGTTAACCCTTTAACCTCTAATATCAGAGACAAAATTCTCCTATCTTGTCCCGTTACTTTTCTTATAAAAGTACTGTGGAGAAGTTATTAAAATATCAAGAAAATTCACCTTGGGCGATCATATCCTTAATTCTCATAACTTTATGGGTTGAATAAGCATGGATATTACAAGGAGAAATTTGATGCTGATCACTGTTAGGGCTTAAAAGGTTAAGGTGGTCTTTCACCCAAAGAGTTAATTTGTTTGGTAAAAGTTTCCGGCAAAGTTCTTTTCTATTACTTTATAGGGATTCACGCCCTGGCATCAAAAATGAGTCTTTTCCAGTCACATGTCATACTAGTTAATGATTAACCAGCACGCTAAGTAAAAATAAGGGCTGTTGATTGCAAGAACGATATCTTACTAACGAGAAATAGCTTTTCTTTTAACTGAAATGGCCCAAAATTTGATTTCTCTGAACAATTCAACTTAAAATGAGAAAAAAACATCATTTTGACAACCACTCGTCATATAATTAGTTTTGACAAATGCGAGTATCTCGAGCGACGGGCTAAGCAAAATATCCACGCAATTCTAGAAAATAACAAAGGCATTCGCAGAAAGTCTGATTGTGTTGATTAGCTAGGTAAATTTACGGTATTTAACTGAAAGGAAGTTTTCTCGCAAAGAGGTGCGAAGATAACAAGACAAGTTAAGCGATTATTCTTGAAACGAACAAGTTCACAGCTAGAATAATCAATGACATCGCTAATTCGAAAATGTTTCGTTCTCGCTCTGAAGCAAACACGACAGTGAAAAGAAACAACATAGTAACAACTGGAGTAAACCAGTTTATTTAAGTCGACTGTGCATTTTAGGGGGCCCCTGACACTGAACAAAGTTCACTGAATCTAGTAAACACAAGAACAGTACACTGAACAGCAGACGAAAAAAAATGCCGGTAGAACTGAACATCGTCGTAACTAAACATTTTGATTACTTAGCGATATGTGAAAGAGAAATACCAACATTAACTGAATAAAACATGATTGTTCAACACTTACTGAGACCTTTAAGTTGTCTTCCTGTCAGGTCCATTCGCTCCTCAGCAAAGTCACAAGCGATACCTTTCCATCGATCACCTGAATCGCTCATCCACTGACCGCGCGCACATCGCAAAGACGGCCTGAAAGTCAAAGTCCTCATCCTGTCACTAAAACAACAATAATAAACAAAATAATAGTGACATGTTGTCGCCGAAACGTCATGTTTTAATCTCGCTCCTTTCTTTTTATTTTGAAATAATGGCAACCACCTGACACAAGGTACCCCATGCACCGAAGGTCCCTTATGTAGGGGGGATGACTTTTGCACTCAGTACGATAACTTGTCGCTCACGACAAGACAGTGAGGGAGGTGAACTGTCGACCCCTAAGCCGAATATTAAGACAGCCCCTTTCGCCACTAGCGCT